>NW_019214464.1:0-156594 GCF_002532875.2 Varroa jacobsoni
ACTACTTATTTTCGATACCTTGGTTACACTGGACCCACCGACAGAAACGTCCGGCAGCCACGGAAACTCAGGGCTTGCTTGCTAGCTTGCTGCACTGTTGGTGAACTTACTAATTTATAAAGCTAGAAAAGAGAAAAGGGGACAACTTACGAGAGAAAGAGATTGCAGAGTTCGCTGATGCAGCCGGAAAAGTGTAGTTTGCTGAGCCCGAGGCTAAGCTAAACCAATCGGGTATGGCGTACTCCCTCGGTCGGTGCCGTAGAGGATGTACAGTAACACAAAGGAGAACAGTGAGGCGTAGGGTCTATGAGGGCAATAAGAAATCTTCTGCTCACGCAGCCTCTAGTTATAATAGCTTACCCGATCCCCAGGTTCTCCTTCATAAGCGAGAGCTGGGCTGGCTGCTTGCCTTCAGTCCCAACAAAAACCCCTTTGTGCGCTGCTGTCAGAGGACTAACCCAGACCCAGCTAACACTCCTTTTCGTAAGGCCTTGGCGCAGGTCTCGGTATAGACCTTGTAATATCTGTTCATCGCTCTTGCTGTAGCGATAGTAGCAGTGGCGGGTCTGTCCTTTGCACTGAAGCTTTGCAACCCAGAAGCCAAGCCAACACAGCCGTGATAGTGTACAGAAGCGTGAACCTCAGACCGACAGCAGCCCCACAATTTTCGGTCTTCCTTCTTTTCATCCTTTGCGGCAGCAGCAACGCAAAGTAGCCTAAATCCTCGCTATATAATAACCCTTGTACGCTCGACATCGGTGCTGTCTCAGAGCACCGGGACGACAACGGCGTCGTCGCCGTTAGTGGCGGACATCTACACCGCTGCTTTTGCCGTTGTCGCCGATGTTGCCTTCGAAGCAGCGGTGAAGACAATGGCCCATGTGAGCGGCGGGGAGAAGAGAACATAGCGCTAGCGGTGGATTTAGCAAAACTTATATCTCGCTTCGGGGATTCGTAGGAACTCGGCTAGGTGAACGGTATCTAGGGTACAATTGAAGGGGCTCAGAGACCGTCGTAGGGGGCCGAAAAGATAGAGGTGAGAAAGACCCTGTAAGTTGCAGACCTGAATAGCCGAAGTCGATGGGGTGACTGCGCTAGCCACCAGAGTTGCAACGATGTATGGCTGAAAATACTAATATACGGGAGCCTGGGGAGGATGAAACAGACGCTGATGGTAACGGGGTTTAGAGAGCGACGCTTCTGACAGCCTGGTTTCGTCAGAACCTTTTGTAGTGACTGTTCGTGCCCCCCGTAAACTGAGTTCTACTGATGTATTTATCGAAGAGTCTGTGAGACGAGCAAGTGAGCTTGACTCAGATGGTGGACTTGAGGTAAAGTCCGAGCCAATGAATGCTAGATAGCAGCGAACTGCATTATTGTCAGTATTTTTCTACACTGCTAGTGTAGGTCGAAGTGGGATCAGAAGGAATATCGAATGTGGCTTTTGCAAACCATGTTTGCAATAAGTTATTTGGTTCGAGGCCGATTCTGGGGTTCATATTCACAGCAGAAAGCCACTAGTAGCCATTAGCATACAATATGGCAAAATGGGCCATCTTTAACAAATGTAGTAAAAGGAATATAATCACAGGAAAATATCTACACACCAAATTTTTGCTTCGGTGCTAATGGCAGCCCCCCACCTCCTTATAGAGTTAAATTTGCATAAAATAGGCCTCTTATAAATGGCCCAATGTCATCATTTGTCATGACAAAAATTACTAGGGTTGAAGTAATGGTGGTACTCAACGTGCCGGCTTATACCACTACAGGCACGTATCAACAGCGAAACCGACATTACTTCATTGAAACATATTACCGTTGATCATATTCTCACTAATCACAGTATCATCAACTCATATTAGATGAATCTCGCATCCCAACGTATTTATACCACTCAGGCTCAGACAAAACATAAATAAGCTATATACATGGTAATGGCCATTTCTTCTTGGAGATTTTTAATGTCAGTCGTCTACAATTGTTAGGAATTAACATAAACGTGTTGTTATATATGAGAATATACTTAAAAAAAAATTATACCATTTATGTAATATACATCTACAAGCACATCATCTCACTCAACCACATCATTTATCAGAAAATGAATCAAAACACAGCGGGATGACATGTTGGGGGTGACACGATTTGTGGGGTTAATAGGCATTTCTCTGAATGTGTTACCATAGTAACTACAACTAGAACGCATGTTACCACTCCAGTTTGAATTTTAACGTTGGTTAAATGATTAGCAGATATTAATAATCAGGAAAAGAAGAAATGACGAAAAAATAAGGAATTTCGAAAGATAAGGTATTCCTATTATGCTTAATAGCTGTTTTTATGGTTGCCTGGCCGCTTCGTAGACCTCTCTTAAATAAAATCAGCAAAACCCACTTTGGTTAGACTATCAATGGGGGCAAGTCCTTGACCCTATACATAAAAATATGAACTTGTTCTATGGAGAAAAAATGAACTGTAGGTAGTCAAATATTGGTAAAGCTAGATAACTAGAACTTCTAAGTATTTTGAAGAAAGGCTTCGTGATTCTGTTCGGCATTAAATCGATAACGATCATGATTGAAGCACAAAAGCGGCTAGCCCAAGGCAACATATGGGTACAGAGAAATGAAGGACAGCGTTGATGCTCTATCGAACGAGACCGCTTGGTTTTTGAATAATATCAATATATTGTCTTAGGTCTGTGGTCTTACAAATCTCATATGCCTTCAAATGACTAGTGAAAACCTCGTTCCATTGACGTTGTTAACCTTTTGTAAATTATAGTTTGTTAAATGACGCAATAAATAAATGGAATGTAAGTGGAATTGTATGCTGTGTCAATCTTTGTCTTACTAAAGATAAAAGCTTGTAAGATTTGGTAGTATATTAAATATGCTGATTGAAACGAAATATTTATTTTGAAATCTAAATTAGAAAAACTAGAACCTAATGATACTAGCGGACTTGAATAAATAACAAACATTAAAGGAAATCGAGATTTATCCATTTGTCGTTGCGGTTTTTTTGTCTGTTCATTCCCAGACTCTTTTGTGGGTTCCCTTCCCTGATCAGAGTCTTCTATGTACGTTTTTGCTGCTGGGTTGCCCTATTCTGTGCTCATTTTCTATAGGCACTCCGCCCTGTTTAAAGAAACACTTGTCTATTTATTCTTCTGCGCTTCATGTGGCTTTCCTAAAGCTAGTCTGATCACGACCAATAAACTACTTTTGACGACGAATGGCTAATGGTCAAATCAGCGGGGCTGGAGGGCAACTGAAGGTAGGTTCATTGGGTCGGCGGACAGCCCGGTTTGATCGTATTTTCGTGACCCGTTGACTGGCTGACTCATGGGACAATGATATCCCCAGCTTCGCCCCCTCCTGACTTCCATAAAGCGTCCTGCGCGGGTCCGCATAGAATCGACATGTTTGAACCACCGATATGGCTTGCAGATGTAGGTTTGGCCGAAGTACGCCGGCTCCGGTTGCTAGGCAGGCCGGTCAAGCGAAGCGAGTTCCTGTCACGCGCTCGCATATGTGTATCTTTGGCTCCTGGTGGAAAGGTACAGCTGTTCGTTTGGTTAGGTTGACTTGCCTAGGTAAGAGCTTGAAGACATCTTATAGGATCCCTGACTCTTTCCACTTCTCCCGGTCAAGTAAGCTGCAAGAAAAAAACGCAAGTGAGACTCTTTCTCTGTGGAAGCTTCGCATGACGGACATAATTACCGCGATAAAATATTACCTTCATATAACAGTGACCTTTGAAGGAGGAGTCAAAACTTCGTTGTTGTTGTTGCTGTTCGCCAACGGTGCGTCTTACATACCTTCCTATAAACGAACACAGACCCATGCTTCAACACAAAGTTGTAATAATTCCTGTGCGCATGCTCTTCATATATAATCATGCAGGCAACCAGCCGCTAGCCAACCAGATCTGAACAACAAAAAGCTCAAACCGTGCCGCTCTGTCGCCTCGCTTTGTTTAGCGTTACAACTTTAATGGCAAATCGGCCCATATTGATATGAGTTGTCTTTGCTCTTTTCTTTTCTTTCTTCTTTCTGCTCTGTTATATTATTCTCTCTGAGGTTTCCTTCTTTTTTCTTGAGCATTTTATTTCTTTTTGCCTTGATCTTTGTCTATCTTGCTTGTTGTCCGACCACCACTCCCACTAGCTTCTAGACCAACTTGGCTCTTGGGCAAAGGCCGAGGTCGGCTTTGGTGGCTCTGTGCCACACCGAACCCCTTCAGCTTCACTCTATTGCCTACTGGCCTTCTTCCCCTTTCTCTTCCCTCGTATTATCCCTATCAATCTGACTCCAGCCTCAGCCTACCGACTAAACAAGGGTGCAGGGTTGGACGGTCGTTGGCACGAAGATAAAGGCTTTCTGGCGGCAGATGTGTTTGAGTGCCGCACTTGACCCTGTGCGGTAAAGATGTGGGGACTCCAAAGACGGGAAAAAGAAATCGGACGGTTTAGGCAGCCGATCATGGAGTCGGTTATGGACTTTCTGCTGCTTTCGTGCCTGCCTGACGCCAAACACTGCCAGTTTCAGTAGTACAGTTGCTAGTGACGGTGCTGCAGCTGCGGCAGTCAACACTGCTGCCAAGGAAGAGGCAAAAGCATAGTGTGGTATGTGAATTTGGCCCATATGACTCCTTCCAAGCTTCTTCTACCGCAGCACTTCTACTTCTTTTGAGTACCATTGCTGTCTTTGCTGCTGCTGGCGTCATCGCAATCTTTCCTCTTAGACTCTATACAATTCTCATCTCATTGGACTGTTCCCAGCAACCGCGTCTCCTTCTTAGTCCTGCGATCGAATTCACTTAACTCCCTTCCTTCTCGTGTCGATGCAAAGCGCACTTCCTCTCGTCTTTCAGTTAGTGTGTGGAGTCTTGCTGTTATATTTCTCTCTGTCTCGTTCCTAGCCTTGCTTCTGTCTCTGCCACCAGTCAATCTATCCGCTCCCTGTCCGATTCCCGCCAGCTTCTCCGACGGCGCAACAGAATAGGGCCGCCTTCTCGCTATTCCGCTAACTTCCGTCAGTGTCCTTACTCTGCGCCTCTTGCTTATCCTGGAAAGAACGGGCGCTTCCACCGTCCCACAAGTCTCCGGAGACAACAGGGGCTACCAAGGAAGAACAGGGCGCCAAGCGGAGTGGGCGCAGTCGGTAATGTGCGCTTTGGCAGTGATAGCGGTGCGACACGATTCTCGCTTCTAATCTAGCCTAATGTCTTCAGAAATAAGCTAGTCAGCTAGCGAGTAGCGGCGCCCAGGTTAGGCATCAAACAGGCAATAGCAGAACCAGCAGTTGCAGGACGGGCCATATAGGGCTGAGTTGTGGTACGCAGGGTCATGATACGGCATGGAGACAACGCGGCGAACTGTTTCGTTCTTCGTCAGCCGGCAACCAGACCAGAGTTTCGGTGGAGCCGTGATAGAGAATCAATCCGGACTTGCAAACCGCACGCCCGTTAAGATGACAGAAAGGGTGGCAGACGAACCGGAGTAGAACGGGTAGGAGAATGTGGCGGCGCTGCAGCACAGAAGAGCGCAAGAAATGACGGAAAAGTCGGAATGACTGGACGAAGTGCGTGACCGCGAAAATGGCGAGCACGAGGAAAAAATCAAAGACACGCACAGAAAGTACGAGACGGAGGCGAAAGACAAATAAGGACAGAGGAAAAGAATGAGAGATTCAAATTGATCTTTTTGCAGGCCTCAGCATCGCCGGAGATGTGTGAGTAAGCACAGCTTTCCACTGCCATTGGCGCCGCAAAATAAGGTTTTCTTTTCTCTTGCTTTTAAATATTGGTACATGAATCGATCTTGTCAGGATCGTACTCCTCAACTATCTGCCCCTGCCCTAGTCAATGTTCGTTTCCGTCCTTCGTGCGTCACTGGCTTCTCGCGTTTCGTTTTAGTCAATCTGGCTACTTTTTAGTCGTTTGAATAGGACCGAGCGTGTGGAGTAAAGGGTGCTATAAGGGTATTCCAGGCGCTAGCAACCACTGTAGGCAACCAGCAAGGAGCCTCAGTTTCTTTTTCCTCCTCCACAGGAAGAGAGACGGCGAGAAAAGCTGTGCGATCAGCAGACGAATTTCAAAAGACCAAACTTGAAATCCTTTTGCCTTCTGGTAGGATTACTGCTTCTACCGCGGCTCCTGCCAACACCACTGGGGTTGCCACAACCGCTACAAGCGGCATTGCTGTGGTGGCAGTATTGCCCCTATTCCGACATTGTTCTGTTCCGTTCCTCTGCCTTTTCTACCGTTGTGTGGCTCTTTTGTCCTTATTGCTCCGTTTCAGCTGCACCTCTGACCGAGTGCCTTGGCTGTCGTCCAAACAACTCTGGCCTAAGCCCGCTGCTGCTGCTGCTTGTCGATTCAGCCGCCCATTTTACACTATACTGCCCTTCGGAGTCAGTAAGTGAGCCGGACCAGTCGGGCTAGTCTGCCCCACTGCAGTCTGCTGTTTCATTCAACTTCTCATCTACTTTCTTCAACCATTACCTTCTTCTTTATGCTTTCTCTTTTCGACCGCAACGACTGGGTAGCGGAACGAAGGCTAGTTTGGAACCAACACCCGTATCCCGTAGCAGTCCATAATTCCAGGGGAGTCCCCCTGGAGCCCGCGCAGTCTGCCCAGCGCTAGCCCTTCATGAGCCTGAACTACCCGCAGGGAACGCCAGCCCTCTACTCCCGCCGTCGCGTCTTTTATCTCGCCTCAGACTCATGACTACCCTTTTCGCCAACTCATGAAACAAAAAGGACGAACGGAATATTAAATTTTAGCTTTGTCCTGCACTGGTTGGGTCCCTTTGCTCGGCCTGATGGTTGGCGGTAACACCCCACCGGTGGCGGGGAAAGTTTACTCCTGCGAGTGCTGCGCGGTAGTTCGGAGCAAACAACAGAGAAGCACAAAGTGGCAGAGAAAATGCTAGTCAGTCACAACGCAAGCTGCTCTGTTTTACCTGCAGCAAAACTCGATCGTTCACTTAATCCAAGAAGCTAAACAAATTATATAAATTGGCTGATACCTTGAACTGCTGTATTACGTATTAGCGAGCGTTTTTTTCAAATAACGTTACGTATTCGCTATTTTGATTAGTAGTTATAGTAGTCCAGTCGTCGGTGTCAGATCTATTTTAGGGTACGGCGGCAGTATATATAGATATATAGTAGTCGTAAACTGGTTACTTAGCTTTAAAAAAGCTTGTTTATTGTTATGCTAAACATTAGCCCTAAGATATTCAATAGGTGTATGAATTTCAATTTCTGTACAGCCTGTTATTATATTATTTCTCTAACAACTGCAGCCAATAAAGTATTATAAAAAGAAAAATAAGTGTAATACATTTTAAGACAGCTTCTAATCCACCTAAACAAATCCTTCTATGTCTAGGCATAATCAATATAGATAAAGCGTTTTATAACATACTCACTGTTACTTGCTTTACGGTCCATATTCGTGCAGCTTTATGCGTTCTCAACGAATTCAAATGCAACAGAATTAAGGCTTTAATACCCTACGAATACAGAACACAGCATATAAAACTGTCGCAAAATGGGAAACGTTTTACCCTTTGTCTTCTTTATAACAAACAGACACAGCATCTTCTTACTTTCTATCTGGGTTCTGCATCTGTAAGTGAGATAACGCCTTTTAAATACATTATGCGTCCATCGTGAGCTAGCACAATTTTTTGTAGGTGTTCATATTCTTCCTGGACTGACGGCTTTAATTAACCTAATTAAAAGCTATGGATTTATCTCGGTTTTATCTGTGTGACAAATGTATGTGCCCATTGAGAGGACTCTGTGTAAAGGACCATCGTGATTAAATTGGTACAAAATGACAACGAATACGCGGGAGTGTCCGCCCGAAGGCCACGTTTACCATCGGACAGAAAAAGTAAACTGCATCAAATAGAGGCCTATTCTCGCTCTTTTGTAAAGGGGATTCGGGGTGTGGCCAACCAGCGGCTGCTTATTGTTCCCAACTTCAAGGAATTGTGAAGTGGTTGTCGTCATTTTTATGAGAGATCATCAAGTAGCTCTTGAGGTAGATAATCAGCAAGCTACGAAGCACGTAGAAAAAAAGTACAGCCAGCTCTGTGCAGAGCCGCTGTCTGCGACTGGCTGAAGCTTTCAAGGTGGGTGATAACTTCAGGGTGGTGAGGATAAATAGGTTCAATTTAGCCAACATGCAATTACGACTACTAGCGCTCTTTGAGATACCATCGTGAGCTTGTAGTAAAGAGTTATTCCCAAGCACATTGTTCACCGGCGCCGCTTCCTCCTAAACATCCTTTATCCCCTCTCGCTCTCTCTCTCTCTCTCTCCCTCTCTCTCTCTCTCTCCCATTTGTGTCCATAAAGTGTCCTTACAGGAAGCGCTGTACTGTCGAGTCAATGCAGTTTTGGACCGGTTGGCAACGAGTTATCTTTGTGATGTAACACTACGATTAAGGAAGCAAGAAAAGGATCGTTTTCTAGGGTCGAGAATGTAACTGAGGGCAAAGTACGCCGTCAGGGCATTCTTAACGGCGCTTGTGGCAGTGCCAGCAGCTACGACTCCAGTACAACCGTCGAGCGTCGGTCAAGTGGGCGGCACAGTGGTAGTTGAAGGTGCCAATCTTGCCTAGCTAGCAGCAGAAGCTCAGGCAGGAACTGTCTGGAAGTGAAAAGGCTGAAAAAGGACGGCGCAGGAAGATGGGGAGCAGGTTCAGACGGGAAAGGATGGTCGACTGCCCTACGTACAGTCACTGTTCCGCTGTCTATGAAGGTGACGGATTGCCACTGGCAAGACCGGCGAGTTACTTGCACCTATCTGCTCCTTCTCCCTTATATCCCCTTCTTATGACTCAAGCCCGCTCGGCCATTTCCCTGGACTTTTATACACATCTCTTTCACCTGCCCCACACTTCTTGTCTGTCTCCAGTGCACCAAACTCTACAGTTTACCCGTTACTGCATTAGTTGTAGCAGTAGAAATAGTCTTAGGCAGTCACTGGTCTTGGAGAAGATTCTCGGCCTTCACCTTTCTCGTCTACTTACCTCTCTACGTTTCCGCGGTTCTTCAACTCTTCTGGGGTCCCACGTACTCTTAAACATCCCCTAGAGCCATCGCGGCCTAGCCGATTTATCGTCGACCGTCGGAACAGGATAAAGGGGCACCAATCTAGTCGAACGAATTTTCGTTTAACCCGGATCGACCAGAAGGGCAAGTGGGAGTGAACGAACGACCAACACAAGAAGGAAGAAAATGTTTCTCAAAAGCAGCCCACTTCCGCTGCCATCCCCGCCACAGGAGTCGCGAAACTCCAATCCGTTTTGCAGGGATCAGCATATTTTGTACTTATTCATGAAAAATATCAGATTTTTTTTTCTTCCTTTTGTCCTCCACTTTTGTACTTCCGCTAGGCTTCTTCGTCTTGGTTACTACTGCCGTTCAAACTTCGACGGGAGCGGTTAGACCTACTACTTTCCTGACGGGTCGGTTGCCGGCTTCTGAGCTGGCCTCTTCGCTTGCTTCTTTTCGAAACCAGAAGCTGTACCACTCTACTCTTCGTGTTCGGTGGTTGCAGGAAGGAAAAAAGCGAGAAAATGAGTTTACAGAACCCAGGGAAGCTGTATCTTAGTCCTTCGCTATTAGATACGCGCTATACCCCGAAAGCGTCGTTTGACTTCTAACATTTAAGCTGTTTAAACAGCGTTAGCGCGCTAAAAAAGTAGGTGAGAGAAAAGAGCGAGAGAAGTGGAGAAGGAGGGAGGAGAGGCGGCCGATCAAAGGACAGACGCCTTTAAAGAGCCGAGCGAGAAGAGGGGTACACGTAAGGGCCTAGGATGTAGAAAAGGAGTGGTGATCTATGAGCCGTGAGATTGAAGATTAGGCTACGAATCATAACAGAGAAAAGAGAGGGGAGGGACAAGCAAACGAGCGAGCAGGCCAAATTGATCAGCGCCTTCAGATAGCCTTTGGATTCTGGAATAGGCAACGTCAGCCTAGAATACGCAACTATGTAGAAAGGATGCAGCAAATGTCTCGAAAGGCATTTAAAACAGACGCTGCAAAGTGACTGCCAGCGAGACGCGGGCTCCAATGGTGCTCCTGCTTCTCAGTACCGCTGCCGCCACGAACTCGTTCCAGGCCACTTGTCCTCCTCATCACTGTTGGCGCCATTATTGTTGTTGGTTTTTTTTCAACATAGCCAATTGATCCTCAGGTCACTGTGCGCTGCGTGAGCAAGCTGGAAAGCTTGCTAAAACGAAGCTGTCTCAGCAGCTTTATGCAGAAAACTTGGAGGAACTAGTGCGGAGGGGCGCCCAATCACCAACTAACCGGCCGACCGGCGGGCTGACTGCACTTGCGCGCATGCATTAAGGGAAGCAGAAACAGTGTACAACTTTCCTTTCTGGGTATTCATTACCCGGAATGGACGGGTTATGGCTTGGCGGTCTTGCGGCGCCAGGACTGCCGAGGCTTGCGAGGTCGGGTTAGCGAAGCCACTAGTGACAACGCACAAATCGCCTCCGACCGTTTCTGTGCTCTGCCGTATGTCCGCTATTCTTATTGCAATTGTAGTCCCAGCCATCCCGAATGAAACCGATGGTAACGAGTCTTGAGACCCGCGGCTGCCGAGCCCTCACTAAGCATGGCCCTAACCTTTTCAGCGATATCACTCAGCTATGTTGCCGAACAGAGAAACAGAAGAGATTGTCGACAGAAAACTGTCTACGTATATCATATACATATATACTATAGAAATACTGAAAAGTATGTGTGAACAAAGAATGTTATGTTAATTTACATGTCCGCAATATATGTATAATACCGACAGAGCCAGTGGCTCTTGCGCAGCGGGCTATAGAGAGCAGACTGAGTAGTTTAGCGATTTTAATGCTAACAAATGTGGCGGTGATTCGTTTAGCGTCAAGTTCCTGCGGTCTTATTTTTTTTTACATAGGACAAGTTCTTACTCTTCTTAGGCCAAGAGAACGACAGGTATCTGACAATCACCCTGATCCAACCGTGCAACGTAAACCAGAGTGTTTCTGCCAGGTTCGGTGGGTTAAAGTTTGCCAGATTGTGTTTCAGCCTGACGATCAACTAGCTACGACTTTAGTAGTAAGAAGTATTTCAACGGAACTGATTTTCCCTTGTTCTCGAGCAGTTTTTGGTCCTTTCTGTACTGCTTTTGCTGGGCTATTCGCTCGCGGTGGCTGCACATCGTTTCTTCTGCCTGTTCGCATGCCGACCACTTTGCCCTTTACTCCTAGTCGACGATCCATCAGAAATAACAATTATTCCGCCTTGTCCATCACAGGCTCAGGAGCATCAGGTAATGACCGGTGCGCTCTCTGCATGCTGCTTTGCTTCTGTCGAAGTAGGTACGGCGTTACAGAGTTCGACGGACGGCCCTATAAAGTCGGAAAAAGATCAGAACCCGGATCGGAGTCAACGGTCCAAAGGTCCATCTCGGCTGAATGCACAATGCGCCAATATATGGTCCAGCATGTAGGTGAAATGCGTGCAACGGATGGTATGACAGGCTTTCCTGTGTTTTATCTCAGTCGATGCTTTTGCGCAACTTACATATATAAGGTGCAGATCCACTACAGTACTATCTCATAAATCCATAAGGCGAGTTAACGTATAGTGGGTAAGCCATGAGCCGTGATTTGGTTAAACCCTGTTTTTTTTTTTTTCTAGATAGTCAATTTAGTAGCCGATGCAATAATATCACGTGAACTAGCCGTTCGTATGTGGGATTGCCAGTGGCCAATTGTAACCCTGTAATTGTGTGTCAAAATTCATGGAAATAGCCACATTTTCTTGTATTTATTCATACAACAAAGGGCTATCCCTTTCGAAACTCATAGTTCAATGGCCCTGTTAGAATTCAATTGTGTACTTAACTCTTGTTGCATAAGCTAGTTTTGGCTAGAGAATTTTAATAACAATTTTATTGTGTCTATTACAAGTGACAGTACGATTACAGTAGCAATAAACTCACACAACTTTGAGCACAAGGCATCATATCCAACCAAGTCAATGGACATAGAATGTACTTCATTATGGGGGCGTATTTACATGGATAGTAGCTGATGGCTACACGAGTGAAGGTAGGTTCATACTGTCAGTAGTTGTCATTTACCCCTAATCAATATACGAACTAATACGATCTCATCGATGAGTGGCTGAGGCGGCGAGCACAATGCTAGGGTCATCAGCTATAATGAAGTGCAGTTGGCAAAAAGACAGGCTTTCGCTACGGCTAGCGCTGGGGCTATTCGTGGCGGGACCGGATGCTTATGGCTTTGGCTTAGACATCGTCGGACTAGACGTCAGCTTCCCTACCACTTGACGGCACCTGCTTCTCTTTACCCGCGTCACCGTCTCAACGGCCCACAGCTGACAGTGGAATCTAGCTAAAGTTGGTAGAAGCACCCAGCTTTTCTGTACAGACAGAACCGCTGGAGGGTGCAAGAGTTGACCTGGAAGGCTCAAAGCGATAACGTCCGTCCAACCAATGTGGCAAGCAGCGATCGAGGCCGGCATCGGCTGTCAGGAAATCCCGCCAGGGAGATTTCGACGTTTCTAGCCTTCCCTCTCCCCCGGACGGGAGACCGATTAGGCCAGCAGTCGAGCAAACAGTTGAAACGCGCTTCTTCTTTTTCTGGTAGGATCTTGAACGAAGAAGAATTTTTTGGAATGTGGTTGAACGATCGCACTGGCCTTCGAGCGTACGTGTTCCATGATGTGTCTTCTTAAGCCGCTTCTTCTGAATCAGCTGTTGGTACGGTCGCCACCGCCGCGAACGCAGGCTACCGCCAGCAGCGACGGCGACAATCCTCCTCCCTCCGGTGCATCGTGGAAGAGCTCCGACGGATGTCTGCAAGGATGACAGGAGAAGGTCTAGACTTGAACAGGACAATCGCATTACGACGCTGATTCTTCGAAGCCAGCTAATTACAATGAGTAACAGAGAAACAGCAGGAGTGGGACAGGGCGAGGAGATAGAAAGCGGAAGAAAGGAGAAAATGGAAGCGAAGCATTCGGGGTTGGCTGGGTGTTGATTATTGCACTACTACTACAACTACTACTATCACTGCTGCTACTGTATCTACAGTTATAGGCAAGCAATAGAAGCTGAACGAACGAAGACGGCAGCTATTAGCTTCGCCGTCTGGTAGCTGTATACTCCTCTCGCACTCAACGTTACTGCTGATGCTGATGCTGCTGCAAAGCACGCAAACACAGAGAGCAAAAGGAAGAGAGGCACAAATAGGCGAACGCAGAACACTCATGGCTATAAGCTCTTGACCAGTGCCGACCAATCCACCAGACCGTATCACACTGCACTGATGCCAAATCCCTCCAATAAATTGGCAAGCCTATTTGGGCTCAACGGGAGTCGACCCTTATACGCTAGTCGAATTACTTACTTTCCGCAGTAAGAATACCTCGGCCTCACTCGTCCATCCCGAAGCCGACCACACTTCAGCTACATAGTAAAAACGCTATCATAATCATGATCAATGCTAATTTTCTCTTTTCCCTGAGTAGAGCGCGGTGGTCCTGCGACGGCTGTAAGCAAGCCTCCTTTCAGCATGATCATGACGCCTAGGTCGCACGCTGAGAATGATTTCGTATTACTCGCTTATCAGTCGCTGTGTTTTTAAGAGACCAGAACACTTCGATACTGGCATATAATTGATCACGAATACCACATAACAATAGCGTTAGGTAAAGAGACCTTTTTAATTTTTTTTTAATCTCCTGTTATCATATAAATCATAATAATACTTGAGTTCCATCTGTTATAGCTTGACAAAGATAACGTCCAGATTGTGTCAAAATCAAAAGAAGCTATTTTTTTTTTGTGAAACAGTTTTCCTGGGGTGAGGACTTATTACATTGACATACTTAAGAATCATCAACTTTTAGAAATTACAATGGCATTCGTCTTAAAAGTTGAGCATTTCAATGCTTGCTTCTTTTGCCCTGTTACTAGTACAACAAAGTTACATAGGCCAAATTTCTGGCGGTATAGAATAGCTTACAACGTAGGATACACACGCTTTTGTATTATAGTACGACAGGTTTTACTGTATCTGACTCCATCAACACTTGACACTGCGTGTTACAAGGCTCAACACGCCGACGGACCCGTCGTAGGTTAGGAAGCATTACCGCAGGTCCCAGCCTCACCACTAAAGAGATTCGTGGTCGTTGTTTGTAAACTCGCATTACTCGCGTAATCATCA
Source organism: Varroa jacobsoni (assembly GCF_002532875.2). NCBI lineage: Eukaryota > Metazoa > Arthropoda > Arachnida > Mesostigmata > Varroidae > Varroa > Varroa jacobsoni. The sequence goes on from NW_019214464.1 coordinate 14,273, forward strand.
GGCCTACATTTCTGTTCTATTTCTCCAGGTTTCTTTTACTGTCTGTGTAGTCAACGGTAATTATTACAGAAGTAGCTATAGAATACGAGTAGCTGACCTTATTTTTGAATACATGCCCCGAAAAATATATCAGCCATGCAAGAAACGTCTTTCAGTATAATTCAGAGTTTACTTACAACTCGTAACGGGGAGAAAATCGTTTGTATATATACGTGAAAATCAATGGAGACTGTTAAGAGGCAAGTGCTTATGGGCCAAAAGGTTACTGATCTCGAAACATCTACATATGTATGATCGGCTATGTACGTCAGAACCGCGTCAAGCATCCAACAAAAAGCCAGCCCCATAAGCCAAACGAGTTGGGACGGGGGTGTCGATCCCTAGAGAAGTGTTTGTGAGTGAATTCTGGGTGTAAAAACCAAATTACCGCCCGCCCCTTTTTTTCGTCCGTTTTGTCATGGCATCGTGTTCGTGCCTCGTACATTCTGCGAGCTATTCCCGTTAACGCTGCTGCTGCTGCAACTTTCACTATTCAATATATCGGCGGCAATAGGTCCATAGACACCGTTTTCGTCCGCCGCCACAAGTCCTCTTCCCTTTGCGGTCTAACTCAGTTTTGTTTTCCATCCGTCAATCGTTCTCCAACGTTGCCCCTGTTTTGTCCGTTCCCTGTCACCTCGCTCAGGAAATATCTTTTTACCAAGTTCATTCGCTTGCTCGGGGCGAATTTGGTAGTCTCGAGAAAAGAGAGCCCATGGGAAAGAGAAAGAACAAGACAGATAATGACAAATAAGACTGGGGCAGACCCCCATGTTGCAGCGGCATTTTCTTTGGTTGCTCGACGCTTTGCTCGTCAGTCGAGCAAACGCGCGACTTGTTTTGCACGATGCGGTTAGTTTAGTGGCATAATGTTCAACTCTCGAACAACGACCGAACTCCACGCTTCTCGCCGGTTTGCATTGCTGAACTCTCTGCCACTATAATATACACTACTGTCTCTGTTCTCCTAAGGAGCACGTACAAAAATGTCCTTCATACATGATACGAAAGTAAAGCTTCTCATGAGGTGAGAATCGGGGGTACAGCATATAGCGGAACGTAGACTCACGAATGTAAGCAGACACACAAATATCTGTTCAGTAATTTTACTTGCGTCTGGCGTAATAGTAGTACACTTGCTATAGTAACTGGCGTTATCAAGAAGAGTGCATCTAGACGTGAAATGATGGGAAAGATCACCGTTGTCGTACGCAGTGAGTGATCCAATAAAGCGGAATCGTCAAATAAAATAGCTTCCAAGTATACTCTTGATTTCACTGGACTGAAGTGATGAAATAGTAACAAAGACATTGCAACCCTTTACTATTACCACCGATTGTAAGTCCAATTGCTGAGCACGCACGGGGTATTAATTAAAGCATGCACAGGAATATCATCCCCCCTTTAGACTTCTGCCACCACTAACATTGCTATGTTGGAATTCACAGTGCGGAAAGCACTCTTTGAGAATGATAGCCCCAGTCGGGGAGTGGCCACAGGACGGTATGCGCAGAATTGACTCAGAGCTGGGCCGTAGCCACCCCCGAGGCTACCCAGTGCATGACAATTGAGAAGAAAATACGCGGGCCAGTGACCGGCGAGACAAAAATGTAATTAGAACAAATGTAGTACGAGACAGCCACATGCAGGGCAGTGAGAACTAGACCTCGACACCACTAAGGCAATAATACCCTGACACGCCATCTTGGTCGCTGGTGGTCAGTGCCATTCTAACTCTTCATGCCATTCTCTATACGACAGTTCCCTATGCCGCACATACCATGTCCGCTCGTTCACGCGATCACTTCAGAGCCACCACCTCGTCTAATTACTGACGATGGGGCAAACCTACCACGCCTTACTGAAAAGATGTACATTAGTATACGCTTTAGTAGCAGACGGCGCATGAATATGACGTAGAGATACCAAATCCATCGGTGTCTTACATACACACCATTATACATAGAAGATAAAGGTAAAGTTTTCCTATATAACTTGCGAACATTTTCACATCAGATGGGGAAACCTGTATCGGATTGTGTGAAGGTTTCTAAGAGCGGTTAGGGTTAACCTTAGCTTTGAAAAGTAACCCAGACAGCGATACTTCGTCGTACGATAGCATCTCTCTATTCGTTTGCCTTATATTCGCTTGTTTCCTAATACAAGAGGGTCTAAACACATTCAAGTAGCGCTACACATAGGTGCAGCTATGGTTTTTTTAAGTCAGATTTGATTAAATGTAGCGTGCTGACCAATTGTGGACTAATTGATCAGGCCATTGAATGCTCCTTTATTTATCAGCTGGCCTTGTTACTTAACGTTGCCTTCGGAAAGAGCAAAGAATAATACGCCAGTTAGTAGTCTAAACATTTCGACCGAACTCGTAAGCGAAGTCTTAGTAATAAGAGTGAGAGACAACGTATATTAACTTGAAGTTTAATGCATCTGCACAGTTTCCTTTAAGAGAAAACGGCGAATTGGACGTGCACTGTCGAATACGTGCTTCATAAAAATAGTATTTCGTTACTAAAAATCCCCACAGTTCTTTAGACAGTGACAGAGAGCTGGAGTCTCTCTATTTAGATGGCACTGGTTTGCAAACGTATTTCAACAAGGTTCAAATCAAGGAGCTAAAAACCCGTTTAAATCAGTAAGGCCATGAAGTGAATATCTGGGTTATGTATTATTCCTACGAATCGATGGAACGGAATAATCTCAGCGGCTAAACTGGAACCGTCTTAATTATCAATTCAATAAGCTATTTATTCTTCTCGGGTATCCCATATATTTACATTTATTATTTTTTATCCTGGATATTTAGTTGAATTATAGACATTTAGGGTACAAGCCGCCAATATGCGTCGATGCCTTCAGTGATACTGAGACTTTGAAGTAGGAAAGCCAATGGTCGCCTTATCTACTTTGCGATGTTTTTGCGATGGTATGAAGCCAATTGGAATCAACGATTTTATTCTATATGTACACATACACTTTCGAATGTGGCTCTTGGCTATTCTATTCTAGAATAGGCTAAGATCACCGAAACGCGCGATATCGAAAGAAAAAAAGGGTGACATAAAATGAACTATTATGTAATAGGACTAGAAACTACTCGACATTTCAGTAGGCTAAATTTGTACTAGGAAGCATTCTAGAAATAATGACAAAGGGAAGATGTGTTGTTTATACCTCTACAAAAAAAGGTCTTCCAGTTAATTTAGCGCAGTCTTTAGAAACGGCAAACTATTAATGCCGTATGTTGTTTTCGTCATCCATGACTAGTCATCTTTACATACTCCGTGGCCATTATACTTACGTCATCATATTCAACTCTCGGTGAAGCCACTGTGAAGATCGCAATAACTTGAAGCATAGCTGATGATTGAAGTACTAAAGTTTCAGCCCACATTTCGGTACTCTGCAAAGGAACCATTGCCGCATACGTATGATTCAGTATAATTTACCAACTTACAGCGTTACATAACCAGTTACGTGTTGATAGTGTCTTTGGTACTAAACGTCGTCAATTGTGCCACCGCCATCGTTCATGACGGCTCATTCATGGGCGTCGATTTCTAGGTAATTCGTTTTCTTTCTTGCGGTTCAGATCTACGATGCTGGAAAATGTTTATGCTGTTTCTGTACGACAGGTACCCGTAGAAGCAATAAACGAACGTTCATGAAGCCCAGCCACTCTTCAGACTTCTCTGCTGCGTCCTAATGACTGCTCGTCTTAATGCGTTACCCCATCGCCTCCGAACTCCTACACCTAGGTCGAGGTCTGCTTGTCGCCTAACATCAAAGGCGCTCCTGTTTGGAAAATCACTCATGCAAGGCGTAAAATATTGCGGTGTCTTTTTGTGTCTCTTGCTGGCCAGGTGCTGTGTATCCGTTCGCCTGTCTGCAACTTTAGATCTGACTGTGGACGGTGGGAGGGAGCCTCTAGTGCGTACATTCATCTGTAAGCGTCTTTCTGTATAAATGTGTCGGTGTAGATGTCCGTATAGGCCTTCCGATTCGACGTGCAGATTAACGCTCCGCTCGAGCAGCTTTAGCGCTCCCCAGCAGTATATGTAGGGCTTTGGCCGCGACGAATGCGCTAAGGAGCAGCAGTCAGGTTTATAGCGGGTAGTGAATGGTAGATGGCTGTTAACGTCGCGGAGCGTCACATTGCTTGCTCAGATTGAGTCTTTCGGGAATCCGTTTTACACTTAAAGAAAAAATCTAAGGAATCCTTGAAAAGGACCAAGGGAAAGAGCCGCTGCATGTCTGCCTTAGCCGGCCGAACGCCTTCCATTCTTCCCGACCCTTCCCTGGACGACCCGCAGACCTGTGTCATTGGTACTACTCCGGAAGTTACGATACCTTCGTGGCGCTACAATCCTTAGTACTTTTCCGCACCTCCCGATGTTTCTTGGACGCCCGCCTCTCCCTTCTGTGACGGGATGGACGGTTTTGCTCTTCTTCTAGACGCCGACTGGCCGTTCAAACCGGTCAACATCTACGATCTTTTACGTCAACCGGCCCGGTAGACAGCATTCAGCAACCACCGTGATCCCGCAAACAGAGGATTTAAGCAGCGTCGCTACAACTGCTGATGTCCCGGCTCTTCCAAAACAACGTTCTGCGCGACGATCGTTCTCTACTGAAATGCCGCTCGACTCGCTTGTCAACAGCCTCAATAATTTCAAAGCAAAATGTCGTTAGCTGGCAACGACGACAATCCAACTACTGATGCCGCCACTGGCGCTGTTAAGGCTGCGTCGAAACCCCCGACAAGGAGAGGGAGTTTGACAGTAGTTTGACAGTGTGGGGGGGGGGGAGTCGAAAGCAATATAATTAAAGAAGGACTAGGTATATATTTGAAAGAATACACAGAGAGGACACAGAGAACTTCTACTGTGACACCGTACCGTAGATCTGCTGACAGAGGTCCCATTGAAGCATAAGTTGCATACAGTGGTAATAATGGTAGGCCAACAAATTGATGAGCCAGTAGCAGCAAGCAGGCCAGACCGGACCCATAAATCTACCGATCGTTTTGTACAAATGTTGCCGTAATAGCGAGCCACAGTCTTCTGTTACTCTTTTATTTGCTCAGATTACTTCTCCTCTGCTTTTTTCAATCTCGTTTTTCGTAGTTCTGCATCATAACACCGATTGATTCAGACAAGCTTGGCTGTTTACGGCCATTCCTGACGTGCCATACTGGTTGCTATTTCTCTTGTGGGCAATAGGAAAAATATTACCATATAGTGCGCCTACCAAATAGGTGGGAAGAACGGCTGGTAGTAGTAGTAGATGGTGCGAAGCTCGGTATCATAATAACAAATATCAATGTGAGTGTGCCTGCTGCACTAATACCGATCGCAGACGTCCCCCAAATATAATATACTTCTATGTTGTTGGCCATTTTAAGCTAATCCCTCCGCTGGATGTGCAACCTGAAGTGACTTTGCCTGTTGTAAAATCTCGAATTGTCCTTTTCGATTTATAACGTTTGCACATCATTAAACATGGACACAACAGATATAGATCATTTAAGACCTAATGGTTGACCACACACCTTCACTCAACACTTACGCCTTACTAACCATCGCCCTGTGGCGGCATTCCTGCTGATTCCTCTTACGACTAGAGAGAAAATTAAGGAACAGCTGGTCACCGATCTGTTTACTATACTCAGGCGCTAAGCTCGTCGAGAGCACGAGAATGAGTACCATTGTCTTTAGTCGTATGTCCAGAATTGCTCTAGCATCAAACTATTGACTTAAAACACGTAAAAACGTGTCTGTTCCATAATTCGAAGCCGAGATTCATATGCCCTAACCTCAAATGGCAGATAGGTTGCTACTATATTTCTACTGAAATGTTTTAGACCCAGGTACTACTACGCTCTGTACTGCTACTAGTGATGCTTGATTGGGGTCCGCTTTTATTGGTTTGAAGCTCTTTACTGTATGGCCTGGGAGAAGTCTTCTGAGTGGCGGTCTTCCACCTACCCGTCACTGCTTACCATGTCTGGTCTGATGACGCTTCTCATACTTTAGGCGCATCGCCCCGTCTGCTCTGCGACTAACTGAGTAGCTGGTCGGTTGGCTTGCAGTTCCATCACTGCTCGCCGTTGCTTTCTACCACCGCATTGTTGCTGCTCGTTCCCTTGCAGTGTCCGTTAGTCCGTTCAACTCGAATCCACTAGCAACTATCTGGCTACCCGCCAGTCAGCCAGCTGGCCTGCCAACGAGCAATTCAAGGCAGTCAGGGAACCCAACGAGGAGGGTGAAGAAGAGGAGTGGGCGACGAGAGTGCAGCGAAGGGAGCCCGACGGAGGAGGAGGGAGATAGACATTAAGCGTTAACTCGAAGTAAAGCGGGTCCCATTGCTGCTACCGCTGCTGTCCCCTGTTTGGTAGCGCAGGAAGACAGGCAGGGAGCCAAACAGGAAGGCAGGCAAGCAGCTTGCTCGCCCGCTCGCTCGCTCACTCGTCGGTGGGCCAGCTACAGAACAAAGCATTAGCGGCAACGGCCGTAGTGCATCGTATAGTAAAAGCGCCGGCACTGGTAGTAGTGGGATGGCGGGCTAAGTAGGGCTGGGCTGGGCTGGGCTGAGCTGCTTGGCTGAACATTGTAGAGTTGCTTTTGTGCGAGTTCCGTACAGCTTGCTCTGGGCTGGGCTGTTGTAGCCTGTGCTAGGCCAGAGGGCTGTATGGCTGGGCAGGGTTCGGCTGTGTTAGCCGCTGGGTGTGCTGCTTCGCTGTCTGTGTCCCTGGCCTTTGCCTATGTCTGTATGTATGTGCCCGTGCTGCTCGGTGACCCTCACCCTCAACGCAGCGAAACTCGACCCAGACCGGGGGACCAAGTGGCGACCGAGAGACCCTCTCCCCCCTCACTCGGTTGAGAGGGAGGGAGCTCGACTCGCGCCAAGCGAACCACGACAGCGACTTGTTGGAATGGCTAAACCTCGCCTCGGGTTCGGGTGCCAGGAAAGCTTTGACTCCAGCATCTACCACCAACGCGAGCGTCGACAAAACGAGCAGCTGGCCTGGCCAACCAAAGTCTGCCACAACGTAAACAACTGGAGCTGCTGTAGTAGAAGCAGAAAAATACTTTCATAACAAGAAAATTAAACAAACCTGGCTATCACAGGTACTGCAGTAGCAAAAAGTAAGTTCCCGTAAGGCAACAACAGTATACATAGCAAAAGGTTAATCCATTAAAGAAGAAACAGACGAAGAGGAAGAAGAAGAAAAGTGGCAGGAAAAAACGCACTGGCATTTAGTTACCCAGGCTATTACCAAATTAACAGTTTACTTATTATAGTAGTAGTCAGCTAGAATCATTGCATGACCAAACAGCCACAACGAAATGCATCTGACAACCTTTTCTTTACGGTTCCTACGGTCAACCGCAACCCGTTCCAGCGATTCGGGGAAGAACGACTCAGTAAGAGAGGTCGTCTGTGTGTGTGTGCAGGTGCGAATGTGAACACCAGTCTATTGTTTGTGTCGATTAGAAGCATTACACTCTAGCTACGACCCAGATAAAAGCATCACTTCGACCCACAAGCACTATTATGGGTCTTACACAACAACAACAACAATAAAGGATACAGTTTTTCTTGTACCTAACTGAAAATTTTTCGTACCGAATGCGATAAACCGGCAAGAACTCTGAACATCGTAGCCGTTCAACTTCCACCGATGGTCAGTGGACAACTTCTGACAACATCCTGTAACAGCATTATAATACTGCGTGCTACAACCACAGCTGAAAATACGACCGCTCCAATCGCCATAACAACTGCAAGGAGTTTGTCTACTAGAAGAAAAAACGTGGTTTCATAGTGTCTGTTGTCTTCTCCCGTGTGTGATCAAGGATTACGTGCGGTGTTCACCACAAACATACATTCGACAACAGATTTTACTGTTGTGCCAAATGAAACAATACGGGTACTTAGGTATCTGCAAGGTGGGGGTGTCGCCGCCGCCGCCGCACCTGCTGCTGCTGCTGCTGCTGTTATTGCTGCCGCTAATGTTCAGCAGGATGGGTGCCCGCTGCGTGAACTGAAGTACGTGCAGTAAAGTAGACGAAGGCCTTCGGCCGTTGTCTTGTCGGCAGCATTGTCTGAAGGGCCAGCGCGGCCTTAGTGCCTAGTATATATTCCGCTATAACATATATTTCAGTGGATCGATCGTTATCGCCACAACGGCAAAACTAATAATAACGGCAGTAGAAACAGATATGCTGCCAGCCCCGTTGTCAAGAACGGCTCAACTACGTGAACTGAGTGGGGCGCAAAAAAACGGGACATGTCGGAGGAATTAAGATATATCCCGGCGCCGTTCTGCCGCTAAGGAGGCCATTAAGAGAACGTGAAAAGCGACGGTGTTAGCAGTATCGTAACTACTGAATGAGGCCACACCACAAAGAGTTCGTCCCTTCCTGCGGAACATTTGCCTCGAACGCGTTTATTGAATCTAAACAAGAAGCAACACACATTACAGACAGATTTACACCATCGTAAGTATGAGAACATAAAAATAAGCCTCAAATTATTCTGGTTGATGTTCGCTGTTATTTTAAGAGCCACATTAGTTTTCGGAACGTCTTGTTTAATCCACGGCCAAAAATACAAGCACGTTTTGGACTTCATTAGATCGATGCGGAATATCGCTGCAAAAATGGAATAACAACGATTAGGACCGCGGCAGATGTGGCTAAAGTCAAGGCAAAAAGTCCTCAATGGAGTTTTCTAACGCGTGCCAAAAACGACCTGTTGATCAGGTCTGGAATCTTGCATACCTCGTTTGTCTGTCTGTGTGTTAAGTGTTGTCTACTATTAGGCAAACGTCAGCATTCACAAAGAGGCAAGATGAACTAGGTTTAATTACTAAGGTAGCAAGAATCAAACGGGAAACGAATAAACCGTTACCCTCGTCATCTTTTACGGTCCGAAGAATTTTCCGCAGAAAAGAAAGAATTTATCTCAGTTCAAGTCGTTGGCGAGTGCGGTGTTATCATCTTGGCTTCTTTAGTTATCCACTACTTAGACCCACTACCAGCGTAGTCTTTGACTCCGTCCGCTTCCGCCGCCATCGTCACCGCCGCATGTAGTCTGCCCATCTGTACTCCCACCAACTGTACGACTTCTCAAGAGCCTTGGACCGAAGTCAGAATCTCCATCAAATCCGACCGGCAGTGGGGTGACCGTATAGGGTTTGAACATCAGGACGAGGTATCAGCCAACGAGGAGTTGCCCTAGAAGCCTAGCTAAATCCGGTCAGTTGAGAAGAGTCGACCAATCGAAAAGCCAAGAAGACGGCCCCGTATCGCTGCGAACAACAACACCAGTCAGCCGCTGCATTCACAGTACATTAGCTGGCTGTGTCACTCAGCCAGTTCTTTACGCTTGCCTGCTGTTCCTGTTGGCCTCTGGAACAGGAGCAGCAACAGAGGACGGACTTGCATCACCCGCTAACAGCCACTGGATAGTACCCGTTGCTTATCGAGGAGGCCTTTCTGTTTAGCGGCGGCAAGGGAGGCCTTGCTCTATCAGCGCTGTGGCCGCGTGTCGGCCAGCGGTTGGCACCAGCAACTGCAGCAGCGGGAGGGAAGGAGGAAAGGGCTGTGAAAACATTATTGTTGCAGAAGCAACGACCTCACGGGCTGCCGTGGCCGTCACACAGCAAGTCAAGCAAATGCCTCTCTGGTGTGACATGATCACAGGGGCCAACTCACTGCCGTGTTTCCGCCTTCTAGCTCCCCCCATTAGAATTGTAACTGCTGCCCGTCTCGCGGTAGCCTGAGATGGCACTTCGTCATTGCAGGCCCGCGGCGATCGTCGGTACGTATTGCTGCCTTCCCATCTCAGCTGCGGCCACTGCTGAAGTCAGACGAGCGTCGCCGACCACTGCAACTCCAAACCGACCAACAACCGACGGCAAGTGCAAGCGACTACACCGCCACTAAAAAGTAGACGAAGACTCTCCCGTAGTCTGTCTATGTTCGGTGCTGTGCTGAAGCTGTCGTTATAGCTATAATAGTAACGTGCCGAACGACTACCGAACAGGCAGCACTCGCCCAGCTTCTGCTAGCATTGCCGTTGCCGCTATTGGTACAGGCGCGCTATTACTGCCGCCGCCACTGCCACCGCCGCCCATGAAACCTCAACTTGATGTCCTCAGCACGGACTTATCAGAAAGGCAATATTGAGAACGGCAACGACGACGACGAGAAGACCAGCCGTCGAAAACTTTGCCTGTTCTGCTTTACCCATTGCTGCTGCTGCTGCCGTCACTACCACGGTGGCACCAGCTGCAAGCAGCCTTTTGCCGCGCTTTTGCGGCCCCAACGCCATAACCCCATCCTTCTTTCTCCGATCCCCCAACTCAGAACTCTTCAAAAAAGCTGTGCCACTTCTGCAGACTCTAAAGGTCCTACGACTACTACAACGATCCTGACGAAACGAACAAGAAGCATCGACAGGGAGTGCTGTCACAGCAGCACTAGGAGTATTCCTCCCCCCCCCCCCCAACCACCCACCACCACCACGTGCTCGATCGGCCGTGGGTACGAACATCAACTTACGACCCAGAGCTAGAAAAAGTAGCAGCGGTAAAATCAAGGTTTACTACCGTCAACTGTGTAGCCACTTCAAGTCCCCTGACTGCAGTTATTATTACGACTCGTGCTGCTTCATCTACCACGTACTCGATCAGTACCGCCGTCGTTGCGCAGAATCTTACAACGACTATTGCAGGTTGACGTCATACTCAACGTCCGGACACAACAACGTCAGTCAGTCGACACTTCACGTATTGCTACGGCAGGTGTAGCAGAAAATGTTCCTTAGCTTTTCGCCGTTTCAGTAATACCCGCAAGGGTAGCAGTCGTGTTTACAACAGCGATTCAAACGGTTCGCTTAAACGGAGTTTTCCTACCTTCAACTAGCCGTCGTTCATATTGTCTACCCGAACTGCAAGCGATCAACCTGACTCTTGCGGCGGTGGGGGCGGTGGCGGTGGCGGCGGCGTAATGTGAGCATGAACGTGGTGAGAAACGTTCTACGGTAGTCGCTCAAAATGAGAGAATAAGAGGACTCGCGAGAAAGAGAGAAGGAGAAAGGGAGATAAAGGGAGAGCGAAAAGGAGTAGAAGGGAGGGGAGAAGAGGTCACCTCTGCGGCTGACGTGACTGGGTTGGCAACCCATTCGCCAGCCCAACTGCTCGGCTACTGCCCGATCCACTGTCCGGTCACTAGCAGCAGCTGTGGCGGCCGTGCCCACTGCAAGCCTAGGAAACCCAGCAAAACTGCTCACCGAAGTTGTCGATCTAAGCTGGTTATCGAGACGAAGTATTTCAAAAAGTCATTTAAAAAGTATTAGCCGAAGCTTCAAATCGGAACTGACTGACTTACTAGTGGTAAAGAGTGTGGTAAAGAGTAAAAAGTGGAGAAAGGGTCAATCAGAGCTGTGAGTAAGCTGGCCAGACAACTAGCCAGCAGTCTATCTCGTCAAGGGAAACGTAGCCAGCGGGCTTTGTCTCTACTAAGTATTCAAGGGCTGCAGAAGCCAAGAGCAAATTGAAACGATCGGAGAGGCGAAGGTTGGATAATCGGTTCGTTCTGCAGTTCAATACGGCAAAGAAATCGCAGCTACCACAGTTGGCTTGAGGTTGCGGCATGATTTGCTTAGCGGCGAAAGTGCGAGCAACCGCCTCTTTGTCAAGCTGCTACTTCAACAGTGGTCTCCAACAGCTCTCCCCTCCTCATCTGGCTCCTAAGCGAAACTAAAGTTCCTCCGAAGGTTGTCAGACGATTTTAGAACACAACACAAGCACACATAGCATGTCTATAGACAGTGGCTGGCCGATCGCGGTTCCAATAGTTCTGCTGCTATAAAGACATCAAGGCCAACGCCTGCGCTCCGGTCTTTGAACTGATAGCGCCGAAATTTCCAATATGCTACGCTTTCCGACCGATAGGAGCCGTTGACCGCTGTCAGCAGAACAGTTATAGGAACAGGTCACCTGTGAGTGCTGCCTCCGTTACTAATACGACTACAGCAGAATTCTCTCTTTTCCAGTTCTGTCTGACTCTGTCGGTAACGCGGTTCTAAAGCTAATTTCAAGGGAGGACGCTTAAAAAAAAGGAGAACTTGCCTCCACGATCTCCTTCTGTCGGCGCTTGTCTGCCGCCCTCTGACTATCTCAATCAGCTTCCGTTAAGCCACTTAAATTTATATTATGTTTCTGCTCAATATGTCTTACTCGCTATCTGCAATCCGCGATCTGCTAATACTATTGCCCTCCTGTGTCTTCTACTATTTTGTTTTTGCATGTGTGCGTCGCGTGCTCGTGCGTCTACATTAATTACATTATCGGGTCTGGATTACGCGTGACGTACACGAGCTTGCAGCGTTTCAGCTGATGGGCAACGAATCCAGAAAAGACCGGATCGTTGTCGATTGGTCGACGATCTCCTCCCCTCAGTTATAGCAGTATTTGGGAAGGAGAAAGGAGAAGGACATCAAACGAATAGTTAACCTCTTCGACTGACGTTGCCTGCAAAAAAATTCATCTTGGCGACCTGAAAAGAAAGAAGCAAAACCGATTATCCTTTCTTATCCTTTGCAATTTCGGTCGATTCGTCGATTATTGGTTACCAACTAAAAATAAAAGAGAAAAGACAGTGGCCGCGGCGACGGCGACGGCGACCGGCTACAGAACCAGTGTAATACAATAGAAGGGATTCGCTGACATAAGTCATACAAGTGAAATTTAATAAGAATGTCATTGCCTCGGACGTCCTCAGAAGCGTTACCGAGTCACTGAAATGTAGTAAGGATAATATCAGAAGTAACATATATAATAATAATAACACTAAGAATAATAAATAAAATAGAACAACCTCGATAGAGGCGACGGATAGAGAAACAGCAAAACTCTTAGTACGACGACAAGTCGAAACACGCAGGCAAAATGCCGCGCTCTTTTCTTGTCAAGAAGATGAAGTATGACCCTGAATTGCACAGCGATAGGCCGCGCTGGTCTCTCGAGGAAGAGGCACCGTCAAGTCCTTCCGAGGCGGAGACCGCTCCGGCAGGAACCCACCAAGGGGGGGGGGGGCATATCCATGCAGCAGTATCGCACCCATCGGCCGCAGCGTCTGTTCCCGCAGCTACCGGCACTAGCGCGGCCACTGCCCACCATTACCACCATAACACCATAAACACGATTGCCAGCAACAATAATATAAATAGTACGAACGGCAACAACAACAATCCTGCATCGTCCTATTTCTACTCATCACAACTCGAAAAGCTTGCAGGTAAGTTGATATAAAATTGTTTAATATAAAATAAAAATTAAGATAGACGAGATGTCATGACGAAGTCAAATATAATAATAAATGATCATTATTGACGCATTTTTAGCATCGAGTGGAGAATTGTTTTCCAAAGTGTTTTACTTCTTTAAAGGCGTCATTATTGACGACCGGAAAGGCCGGAAGCTAAACGGTGGCCTACGAAATATTCCTTGAGTAAAAAGATGATTTCCCTTATGGCTATGCAGAGAATTTGATTAGCGATCTTCTTACAGGATATAGGGAGTCGCTACTGTCAATTGTGTGCGCGTTTTATGTCACGATATTCTAAAATGATGGACATCGTGACGAGTATTGCATCGACGAAACTGTGCCCTTACTCTTGCTAAAATAATATTTTTTTTTAAGACCCAAGGTTAAACAGAATGTAAAATAAAGCAAAGGTCGCCGACAGTCCAAAGGAAGCTATCTAAACCTTTCAAGATGTATTACTTGTTGTTTTTTTCGATCTTTTTTTTTTTTTTTACTGCTAATCACTCTCTTGCTGTTTTCAACGGATGCAAAGTCCCAAATTGTCGAGTGATTCTTGCCCCACCCTGACTAACGGGCTTCCAAGTTGGTGGTAGTAAGCCTTCCTCTCAGAAACGATTTTTATGCATAATATTTGTCACGTTTTTATTTGACCACGAACACAAGTGGCTATTTTTGACAGCAAGCATCGATACGCTATTCTATATTCACCACCACACGTAGCAAAGATTGGCTATTGTTTTTATCCGTACTGGCCATAATGAATCCTCATGAAACCTGCACCGGCTATAGAACATCATCGCTTATGATCATAAACACGATCTTTTTTTTGCGTACGGATATATTTCAACTTTATCATTATTTCTCATGGCAGTTTACCATCGAGCAATATCAACATCATGCTACCATTGTTGACTACTAGCTTTTACGTTAGCAAATCTTGGATCAAGTGCGTTTCATTCGCCTACTTACAGGTGGAGGTTCGCGCCCACCAATACTAACGATTCTACTATTTCGCGTAGCGTCAGCAGTAAACAGAGCCTTCCGGTATCTCTCTCTCTCTCTTTGCTTGTTCTTGTTGTTCTACCGCTTAAATCTGTAAATGTTGGTGTCTTTTTGTGCTAATACGTCCAAGCTGGGTTGGTCCGCCGCTCGCTAGGAGCTACCCCCTGAACTCGCAAGGGCTTAGCACGCGTAGGCCTATAGCGGTTATTTATGGCGATGGTGGTCGAGCACCACCAACATCAGCTGGCTAGCGTCCGGCTGGCTAAGCCGCATTCGTTCTTGGCTCTACAAAGTCGACGCTGATATTAGAGGCGGACGCTCCCTCTGTGTACCAACTACTTCCGAGTCCTTTGGCGGTGGCCCTTTCGGGACCGCCGACTGCCGTCCAGGCAACACGCATACTTCAGCTAAGCTCTTTATTAAGCCGCTACAGTTCTTCCGGCTGCTGCATAGGCAGCGGCAAGGCGTGTGCTGCCGTTGTGCCGGCTGACCGCTCGTTCGCTTGCCCGGCCGCTACGTAAGTGGTGTGTACTTAATTAGCTAGTAATTATCCTGCCTAGTATCGTAATATCTTACGAGCAATTTCCTTCGTCCGCCAGCCGGTGCGATAGAGAGTGACCGAAAGAAAAAGGAATCAGAAAAGAGAGTAATAAGTGTGCCAGCAAGCACTGTTTCTCCCTAGCTGAGCTTCTCCCCAGATTCCCCACGTCCCTAGTCAACCGCTCCTTGGTCTGCCACCGCTGGATGCCGTAGAACTGGCGGTCGCACTATCGGATTTGGCCGGCTTTTCTCGACCCGCTGCGATTCAGGCTCATAGGCGTCCAGCCATAGGGTAGTATGTAGGTTTGCGTTCCGTTCTTAGCTCCGTTGCGCGCCCTGGCATCCTACGTTTGCTATAGCCATATGCGGCCTTCTCTCCTCGCGGTCACAAATGATTGTTATTATTACTGTGATCGCAGATCTCTCTTCGTACCAACATAGCAGATACAAAACTGAGCTCATGTACAGTATATACAGCAGTACCTTTATAGCCGACACAGTACCATGCTGTGGCTCCGTTACGCTTGCCCCGATGATGCCGCTGGGAATTACCAATCACGACCCACGGGTCCGCACGAGCGTCCTGATAAGCAACAAACAGGCCTTTGATAGTCTCTCTTTATACTTTTGGTGCATTCCCTTTCCGCATCGTGTTCCTCGCTCGCCAGCGAGAGACGTGTGTGCTTGCCGCGAAGGCAGCTTCAATAATAGCTTTCAATAATGGCTTCTATCCTTACCCCGCGATTTGGCTATCGAAAAACAAAATACGTCGCAGTAAAGGGAAACGGGCCATTCGACGAGAAAGTTTGACAAGTATACATGTCCGCATGCCCAGAAGCCTATGAATATGTATTACATTTTAAATAAAATGGAAAAACTTTTAGGTAATTAGAAATAACGTGTAAAAGTTCTTGTCGAAACGAAAACCGGGACAAGTTAGATGAAGGCAGTTGGGCGTAAACTTAAACCTTACCTATTAAGATTTAATGTCATAATGCAATGACTTCCTTGTCATTGACTAAACAAACCTCTTTGAACTATACTGTTAGCCAATACGTTATTGATTGTGCGCTGATTTATCTAAAGAAACAACGGCGTAAACGCCATGTTTAAAAATGATTGCTCACATATTGAAAACGACGGGCCTATTTAATTTGCAGATACGCAAAAAGCTGCCATGCATCAATATGCACAGCATCCTAATATATCGTTTATACAAAAAGCTAGTGCTAACTACAAAAGTAAATTTCAAGGAAATTGGCTACGATAAGTCAATGTGATCCAATACGAGACAGATCGTCATACCTTCTTGATTTCTTGCCACGATAAGGTTCTATCCGTTCTGCTTGTTTGTCGCTTTCTTCTGAATCGTTGCCCAATTTCGTGAATCATCCTGCTCCATTGGAATGGACAGTTTCTGCAAACAGGTCGGAGACAACCTTTCTTCTTTCTTCGTTTCGAAGTATGAACCTTCATCTCTCGGTTAGCGAAAGCTGTCCATAACTCAGCTAGCAGTGGTCGTCAATATTGACACACATGCCGCTGTATTCGAGGCGAATCTACGCATAGTGCTGCAGTACCATAGTTAGAAGCATCAACGTTTATGGACTAAGCTGACCAGCCGTACGCCGATAACGTGAGACTGGACAGAGATGCAGAATAGCGCCAAGGATAAATATCTGGCACGATGTACTACCCGCATGAAACCGGTACGGCATTGTGCCCTCGGTGTTCATGATCGGTAGCGGCAGTAGATCGTACTGCATATAATATGCTCAAGGACTGGTCAGAGATGTCGATCGTGTGCGTTAGCTGCTCCATTGGTCCTGCGTCGAATCACAGCATTACGGGCCAGCGGATACTGATAGTGCTTGGCTGGTCAGTCAATAGCGGCAACTAAAGCCGATATTTGTTTCTTAGTTGAACATGTGCGACTCGGTATAAATGTGCACAGCAGTCAATGAGTAGGTATATGGCTGACCGGCTGTTTGTGTAGGTGTATGAATTCCTTCTGCTTATTGTGTTCCCCTATAGAGCATATATGACACGATATACCAACGGTGATCTATGGGCAGTTGCAGTTGGTCAGGGGGCGGGCGGGGGGGGGGGTCTTACAATACAAGGCGATTTGATATGGCAGTTTGTGTTTGTACTCTGATCTGATGTACTTCTGTTGTGTAAGAGGCAGAGCTACCGAATGACAGAACAAGCTACCAACCACACGGCATCTGGATTACTTGGTAGTACTACGGTTGAGTGAAAGTCTTCAGCAGAAGGGAAAAAGGCAGGGCTAGTGCGAGGGTTTCCATGTATCTGTATGTGTACATGAAGCGAGTTCGAGACGTGTCCAACGTGACGGGATCAGCACCGGCTTAAGTTCAGCACCGCTGCTCTGACCTGCCTGCACTACTTAGGTAAGCGGGTACGCCATAGCAGTACTACGGTAACAAGCTAGTTGGTGACTGACTAACCGGCCAACGAAGGCCGACATAGCAGGGTCATCTAGGCAGGGCAAGGAGGCCTAGCGAGGCATTCAGTGTAGTAGTTCAAGACAGCTGAACTGATGTCGGCGGCTAGAGCGGGTGACTGAGAGGTTGAGCCCGGAAATACAGCTCCATTCGATCAGCCATCGTTTGCCTAAGTCTCTAAGTGAGCTGACGGTGAGAGGCCGCAGACGGGGCAGATCCGATGGATTGTGCTGTCGACCAACAATGGTTCTATTTGGGTTTACTTGTTTAAAACTGCTAAAACGAATCGTCTATACGCATGCCAATGATGTTCTCTAATATGGGAAAGAGATTTTGTGAAGCTTGTACTTATCGAGTAGACTCGTGTTCAGCCTCGTCGATATTGCTGATCAAGCATAGGTAAGCTCGAAGCGGGTAAAAATAGGGGTCCGCACAAGGGCGGACGCACGGTATACATATAGGCGCAGATTTGACGACAGACCAAAAATCAAAGGATCTCGTTGATGACAGTGAAGCTGCTCAGTTTCAACAGAGAAAAAATAACGCAATTATCAATGCAAGGCCTTTATCACGGGTTTATTTTGCTTACCGCAAGGGATTTTCTCTGTGTTCATGAGATCCGTAAAGCCAGATTAAGTAGGCTGTTGGCTGTCGATTACCTGTCACACCATGCTAAGCCTATATAATATTCAGGGGATTTTCCATTAGATATTCAAATATCGACGTCATTACTAAATCCGTATTATTTTCGCTCTTCAACCGCACCGATTTCGTTCATTGATCGCGCCATACTTAATGACTAAGTACAATTATTTATTGCACGATATGTACTCGTGATGGCGCTTCTCAAGTGCAAATTCTACTTGTACAGACCAGTTCTTTGGACGTATTTGTCGCTTGTTATAGTCTCAGCGTTACGGGTTTCCTTAGTCATAGCTGTCTGATTCATTCGTTTTGGCTACGTCGTACTAAGAAAGATTGGTATGCAGCGGCAACGAAAGCATCGGATGAAAATGGTACAGAGCGATAGTGGTCAGGCACGACCTAGGGTTAGACCAGTGGGCACAGCCACCGCCCGTTATCGTCTGGTGTGCGCTACGTCGTTTGCCAAGATGGCGGCCGATGGGTCTTCCATTGCCTCGGTGTTCCAGTAGGTCGATGTTCTTGTCGATGTTCGTTAACCAATGCTCTGAGTTTGTCCCGGCTCAACGGACTTGTTCCTGCAAACTCAACTGACCATCGCCACGGCCGTCATTACTACTTATTACCACTGCGACGACGACGATGATGACGGCGACGACTAGTTTTCGTTCGCGTAGTAAAAATAGAAGCTAGGTGCTCTCGCAATGGCAGAAAGTTAGTAAGGGGAGATAGGAACATCGACGGGCCTTCTGCTGCCCGGCCTGCGAGATCGCCATCACCTAAATGCTACACACAGTTGCGAAGCGCGCTCTGACCTGCTTTTACGCAACTGTTTTAGCTTTGCTGTGGTAGCCATGAAAGTAGCACGGCAACAGACAAAGGAGGCGCTGCCAGCACCAACAGTCAACGACACACTCTGGCTCGATAAGCCGAGTTGAAATTCAAACCAGAACCAGTAATGTCAAAGTGATAGAGAGAAACACAGGGCGTCTGAATATTATTTTGACGGGCCCTTTTTTTCGCTTACCCTTTCAAAGCGAAGAGCGGCAGGAAGCGGTTTCGCCCAAGGCGAAAGCGACCGTTATGCGCTTCATCTCGTCCCCGGCCTGCTTTCTACCTCTTGTCCTTCTTCTCCGTTTTGTTCCCTCAGCCGCAAGCGTCGAGGCAGCAAAAAAGAAGAATCCTCGGATCTATATATCCTATAATGAATGATATGATATTTCTATGGGGTCGTCACGCGATTGTTAACGCTATGGGATAGGTAGAAGGTTCTTCTATTTCTATCACAGGTATAGGACACCACTCTTTCGATACAGGTACCGCCACTCCAAGAGAAGGCTAGAATAGTAGAGTGAGACGGCCTCGAGCATGACAAAGCTTCGCGTTGCTGTTACGTTCGATGGTATCTATCAGCCTCTAATATATACAGGTAATAGTGCTCATTGGCAGCATCGGCCGCCGCAGAACATCCAAGTCACCGTTATGCATACAATTACTATAAATCATTGATCATACCCACGGATGTTTTGTCTTAAATTGTCATAATCATACGAACATACTGTGTACTACAAAACATGTCATCAAGGTAGTATTTAAATAAAAGGAAGTGAAGTGAACCGGAGTACACAAGGCACATTCGCAAATGAAACCCTGTATCGCCCATCCCATGCTGATTGACGCAGAAAAAGGTCCTCGACGAATTTCGACTCACATAGGTGACATGCCTCCATCTCGCCAAACTGTGTTACCTTCTATGACTGTTGTGCTATGACCAGCCTGTCTATCCGACTGATTGAAGCTTCACGTGGTTCCACTGAACAGAATTCACTGCCCAGTGCAGCGTGCCACTGCTGCGCTCGCGTACCGCATTGCCATTGAGCCACCCCATTGTGCTAACCAATGGTCCGAAGGATCGGAATACACCGTTAGTGGCATGATGACAAGTCAGGCTGCGACCCGTTTATTCGTTGTTCCAAGCGACACAAGTTCCCTTTATCAGTGCATTGGCTCATGCTAAAGCAGGCACGAGGGCAATGAAACGGACGGAATGGGTGGTCTGCTCCCGTCGCCGGCGCCGCCAGACCGTCCCTAGGTCAATCAGAATGAGCTTATCGTAATATCTATTAACTCTCCCCTATCTGCTTAGTCTTTGCTGGTCAACCGGCCTAACGGCTGAGAATGCAAGAATGTACGATACAAGCAGGTTCTCTGACTAGTCTACTGGCCGTCGATGGACGCTCACACAAGTCGGCGGCAGAAGCACTGGCGACGGCGAGGTCTGGAGTTAACAGTCGTGATCTGTTGTCTGCTTCTTTCGTGTGACTGGGAAAAAAAAACAGCTACAATTGTGGTTCGGTTTGATGCTGAATGCAAACGCGCTTGCCTTTTTTACGCCAACCAATCTACGTAAGATACCGTGTACAGTGTACAAGGTATGCCACAATCCCTCGATTTGCTTAGTTTCTGCGCCCACTCATTTACCTACGAATTTATCCCAAAGTAACGTCCTGCTTTGTCACTCTTTATCGTTTCCTTCGGTGCATCGCGCGAACCAGTAATTCTATGTTGTATTTTATGCAACCAATTTAAACTGAAACCCTTGCTTTCGCTTTCTATACCAGGGAAATAAATCATACAAATCGTAGACAATTTTATCCCAGAGATAATCCCGTTGCTCATAGACGATTCGTAGATCTCTGAGGCTCATTAGACATCTGGAGTGGTGAACCTAACCTAAACGGGCCGGTTTACTGATTTAGCTGGTTACTTTTGCTGTCGGCGAATGTCCGTCGAGGACTAACATACATCACGTACACAATTAGATCCCCTAATGCAACGCAACTGCTGTAGGATGGGGAGGTGGTACGGTACACGTAGGGGTGTCGAGGGACGGACGTCTGTGAAGAAATGGCCCAGGGATGCAATGGATTTCATAGGAGACTGGTCACTGAATCGTTGAAGGTAAAATTGCCTTTGTGGTTTCCCTGGTCACATAAAGAGCCTAACGCAGTAGCGGGAGTAGGTGGGTCAGCTGGCTAAGCGGCTGATCAAAGCAAAGCGAAGAGGGGCAACTCAAGCGAGAAACGGGGCAACTGCTAGACCCCACGTCCATAATTGCCTGAGACAGGCAAACATGAGCATCCATCTCAAAGCGATTTAAAGCGGTCAGAGACCTCCAGTCGGTTCAATGCAGTTATAGCAAAAAACACGACACAATAACGGCACTGACGAAGGCAAAACCATCGTCATCAGCAACCAGACGGGGCCTATGATGGGCAAGGGCGACCAATCGTTAAGCGATCGGCAACCCGATTGAGAAAACGAAAACGTATTGTGGCATCGATCTTGTATGGAGTCCAACTAAGTTTTTCGAGCAATGTGTTTGTATATATGGCTGAACTCATTTGTTTGTAACCTGTGTGGGTGGCTAAGCTGTCATTTCCTGCAGCCTAGCATCGAGCACTCTTACCACCTACTATCACTGCTTCGGTCGTATTACGCTTGTGAACCACAACTGCCAATCAGCTGCTGCTACCATGGTGTGAAGTCGTGTAGAGGTTTTATCTGTTAGGAAAGAAAGTGCCAGTGTGTAGCCCTAGTCAGCGTTCGCTACGCCGATGAAAGGCGGTAAGTCTCTTAGGGTGATTTAGCACTGCTACCAGCAGCAGTTAGCGGAGATATCAGATGTATCATAAGCGGGTGGAAATGGTATGCTTTTTCAAACAGAACTTTTTGATCTTCTATGTAGTACCGTCGCTAGATGTGGGCCTAGCGATAAACAGTTAAAAACATTTACGTTGTGCACCATCAGATTTTTATCTGTGTACTCAATGAAGCTCATGAAGCATCTATTCAGTCTGCTGGTTGTTGAGAGGCTTCGACGTTTTCGGACAACCGCACAAAAGACTGATATAGTAAAAGATAGCTGCTATTCGTAAGCTGTAGCAATATTTGTCGGGTATCAGGGGTAGGGGATGACTCCCCGTGATATCTCGCTGGGTAACGTATTTGGCTAGCAATTTTAGGGACACGCGATGGTCGAGGCTCGAACGCGGGCATGGACACACCTCGTTCCGTGCTGGGAGCCAGCCGTCTGACGTGATACCTAACAGCGCTAGCGAGCGTAGCACTCGAACATAAAGTATTGTATTGGGAAAAACATTTGAAGCGGTGGATAAGATACCCATTAGGACAAACATCCCGTCAAAGTTTTCCTTAGTTGTAACTCACCAACCTCTCTATGTTTCGAACGTTACATCCGATGTCGCCGTCAAATATTCCACGGCCGGCCTTGAGCACGAAATATGGTATGTTTATGCCCGAATTCGAACCTAGACCACAGCGTACTAGTAGGCCCCACTTCGTTGGTGTGAAACCCTGTACACAGTTGATCCTGACGGACTAGCACCGTCTAGCTATTTAGTTTATTTAGGTCAAGTCAGACGTTTGATTATCGGTAGACCGTAGGGTAAACTTGATTTAACAAATATACCTGAATAGAAATACTACATCACATATGGTCGTTCCCAAGCAGTGGATGTTCAGTAACTGCAAATAGCTAAAGAAATATGAGGTATCCCTGTAGCTATCGCTAGCGACCAGACAATTCAAAATAGGCACACGAATTGCACAGTATTAAGACTTTGATATAGGGCACGCATGACTAAAAGTCATTGACTAGTTGAACGAATGATATTACATATAAGCTTCTCTGCGATATTGTACGTATCAGGCCTGAGTGTGAAGTGTAATATGTGAAGGTTAAACGATATATCTTGACATAGTCGACTTTATACTAGTATGTATTTCCATATTTTTCATTATACAATTAAGTGAATAGGGAAAAAAATCTATGATCTCCTTCGGCATGTTACGATAGGTCTAATGATAATTAACTGTTGTTTCCTTTAGGTGATGACAATTGGTTAGTTGTGCAGAAAAAAAAAGATCCAAAATGGAAGATACGCCTACCGATAAGCATGATATAGTAAAAACAGCACACTCCATCGTAGCACATCGGCACAAGTTGCTAGGAACTAACGACCCAGTAATGTTGATGATTTCGTCATGCTGTCGTATATGTACTTTGTTTTATCAACTGCTGATACTGGGTCAGCTTAAGCTATGCTATAACACAACGAAGTTGTTTTTTTAGTTCTAGTAATAGCAATTAATTAGAATAGGTTACCTGATCAATTTATCAAAAACAACACATATAAAATGAAGAGCATGTGTGTACCCGCTTTCTCATGGGGAACCTTCATGCAGAGTGAAAATCCGATGTTAATACTTGTCGAGTTCGACAGATAAGTGTGACTTTAATAAACCAATAGGTGTTGCTCCAACTGAGCGCGAATATATTAATAGTAATAATAATAATTTGCAATGAACTTAACAGTCTGATCAAAACTGAAAATGTTAAAGAAGCCACAAAGCAGCTTCAATCATATGTAGTGTCTATTAAGAATGTTTGGCCCATTTCATATCGAACCGCCATTGACATGCTGTCGTCTGAAACTGCTCTATACGAAGACGATGAGCTCTACTTCACCATTTCTGACCTTACTAAGTGCAAAGTCTTTCTACGATCCCTCTGTCCGCAAACTTGAATTTTGTCAGTGCAATCTATGGAGCTCTGGACGAGTATGCCATAGGATAGGCCTAACTTGAATGCGAATAAAAATGGTATCCAGGTCGTTAAATGCCTGCAGGCAGGCTCCACAACGTTAACGGTATGGCACTGCATCTCTTCGGTTACCGGAAGAAGCAAAAATGCGCAGCTAGGAGGCCCGACCCTGGACTGCCTAAGGGCCACTGACTGACCGACAGCATACCGATTCGGCAGAATCAGCCAAAGGATTCTCGGGGAATGGAGGGCGCCAGGAGGCAGTGAATCTCGGCTCTCTCGTTTTGGGTGAAGAAAGATGGGGTGAAAACATAAAAATGATTAACTCGCTTACGCGTGCCAAAGGGAACAGAAAAGGGGAAGCACCTGACACAGCGGCATCGGCTCTCAGGATACGTTCTTACGCGGTGAACGTAGGGCGTCTCCAACGAGACATAGGCAGGAAGCGGTTCCAGAAAAGTGCAGGTGAAACGCATTCGAAGTCCTGGAACGACCATTGGGGAATGGAAATGGATAAAACCGTTTGATAACTCCGATGTCACCGACCGGCAACGACTCCAGCCTCATCGTAGAGCGACCGTGGTAGGGTCCGGGACGTCCTCGTCCAACTTTCCGGGCTCTTCGCCAAACTCCTTTCCCGATGACCCGTCATCCCATCGCTGCAACTGAGTGAGATCACTCTAGTTTGTATTTGTGTCGTTACAGTGGGTCGTCATGCCATCGCGGGGTCTAAGGGAATGCACAGCAGACCCAGGCATTAGAAGAGTATCTGTTTCTTTGCCACCCCAGGCTCTAGAGTCGCCATCGCCCTATGAGAGGACGTCTTTCCCCGCTTTCTCTCGCGCACCCGAACTTCTGCTTTCCTGCGCAGCAGCTACTCACTTGTTTAATAAGAACGGAATTTACGCAGCGTGGTAGCCGCTACTGCTCTGACGGGTATGCGCTGTTTGCTTGCTGACGTAACCTGAAAATTAACTTGGATCTTTAGTTTGTGGTAACGAGAAATAGATATAGGGCGTGCTTGAGCGTCGGGCCGAAGGGGGCCCGACCAGTCGGCAGCCTGCTGCCGCATTCATTTTATTGTCGAAAGCGTGCATGCCACCTATCTTTCTCACAGCCTAAGCGTAAGCAAGTCTGTTGGTGCAGTTCACTTAATTTCGGTGATATTGAGGATTGAGCACTGACTTCAGCCGTCGCTCCTCCGTAGCAAAAAGGAGGAAGAAGTAGAAGTTGTCGAAATAAACTCACCGTTTTTTTTCCAATACGGGTTGGGACTCAAGTGGGTTAGAAAGGGACGGAAGCGGAAGAAGTGATGCAGTGGACGGTGTAAAGCAAAAATGAGAGAGAAGTAGCGAAAGGAAACTAAGTTGAAAAAAATACTTGTCTTGTAAAAGAGTCGTGTTTGTTACCGCTGCGAGCTTGAAGTCGCAGGAATTTTTAAAGCTTGCTTTGGATAGAAAGATCCACTAGCTTTACTTACCTCATCTCTCCTAATGAAAAATAAAATATAGGTTTAGCAAAATCAGACTCATAGATTATGGCTAAGGCTTAAAGGCTTCTCGCATATATTCAACTGAGTTCGATTCCATAGATTGAGCAGGACGTTCATGTGCATGCTCTTATGACAAAACGTCTAAGGACAATATCTGTAGCATACATATTTTTCTAAAAATATATTTCTAAGACGTTGTTTAGATTTAAGTATATTATGACCTAGGCAGGAAGTAAAATTACCAAGCAATAGAGGCGATTATAAAAACGGAAGTTTTTTTGTTTTTTTTTTATAGGGCTACCCCATTTTCTTGCAGCCCCTTTAAATAAAGTCCTTCGTACTATAGGAAGCCTGTTTGTTTCGGTGTATCCATCTTCTTCTCCTGCCCCTCCTCGCTCCGTAGCCCGATGATCAGGAAGCCCCGTATATCAACATAGAATAGATTTAAGAGGAAACAGACTGTCCTATTGGCCGGCTCTACCATATCTCACGGTAAAAGTGATATAGCAAGCCTTTTCACTAGGTCTAAATAGCCATCGATTTTCACGGAAATCTCTGACGGTCGCTGCGCCGCTCGCAGTTATCGGGGAGTTCTGGCTTAAGAACAATATGTATGTATCGCCAACAACAAGGTCTAAACTAGCGCTTACGTGAGAGTCATTGGGACATAAAAAGTCTTCGTCCCATCTGTAGATCTTAATGGAGATCAACATTGAACTATTCGGCACTAAAATATTACAGGACCAAGCACACGGAAAGTAAGACGCAAAGAGCAAAACCTAGCTGGCGTTCAGTTCCACTGAAGCGCTCAATTGTTGCTAGTCGTAGAGGAGAGAAGAGCATCCTGCGAATGGACGTCGGCCGACAAAAGAGTGTAGGCTTGAAGGCCGTTAAGCCTTCCCATGTGCCTTTTTACACACACTGCTCCCCTACTACACATTGCTTTCCTCCTGCTTGCTCCTTATAACTGCCTCCCATAACCCACCACTTTAGCCTCGTTTTCCAGATTCCCCCTACTGCTTCAGCATCTTTTTACTGATAACGAGCAGTAGCGATACGGACGCTTACTGACTGACGGTTAACCAAACATCGCTTCTTCGTCCTTGATTTCGTTGCAACCCAGCCTAAAATAAGTCCGAAACAGCGCAAACATGCTAAGTTTTGTCTTTTCTTCGTCTCTCTCTCTGACAGTTCAGTCACAAACGCCGTCATAAGCGTACACTCGACGCTTCCGTTCCCCTACTCACTACCTCGCCAATACCCCAGCCTCGCCTCTCCTACCACATCCACCGTTCTACAGACAACAGCAACCGATTTCGTGTTTTCGAACGGACATTGGCTTTTGGAACTTCAACTAGAACAACTTTATATTGTTCGTACGACACCGCTCCGCTGGATATTGCTCTTTACACTCGGCAGGTCTGGACCGCGTTGTCCCCAGGACCAGGCAGCTAAGCCACCCAGCGGTCCCCATGGGGTCGTACTTCGCGAGCGAGGGCGAACTGAAGTGACAGCGGCAGTATCATTGACGGCGCTAACGGCGGCAGGGACGGTGTATGGGCTGCTTTTATACAGACACGCCCTTCTAAATTCTGCTGGCGAAAAAGCTGCTCCATGCGGAGCCCCAAATAGCTGTCTAGTTTACCACAACTTCTACCGTCGCCCTCACTACCCCATTAACTACCACTAGCACTAGTTACGCTTGATAGCTGTTTGGTTTCGTAATATATTCTTTTTTCTCGTCCTGCTTTTTTTTTTTCATTTCTTAACTGTGATGGCTCTATGGTTGCCCCTCACAAAGCAGAAAGAAGGCGCTCCGTAGAAGAACGACGTGGCCTCGGCAGGAACGACTAGCAGTGAGTACCAATAGTATACCAGTGTCGGTCGCAGAGATTCAGTTGCGTTTTGTTGTAGCGCTAGTGCCTCGGTGAAGGGGTTGGATAAGGTTGTGCGGAATGGGCCGCGCCGGGTAGAAATGTGTTGGCGTCTGCGCCGCTGTGTTGCTGCTTGCGCTACGTGGCCGCCGCGACTTGAAGAACAGAAGCTTATACATAGACAGAAGCCAAGCTCAAGCAAAGCCAGGCACAGCCGTTCCCGTAATGTAGTTTTTGGCGTAATCAATTATCTAGAGCTGGAAATGTAAGATAAATAGATGCCACACATCGGACCCTCCACGCATGCCGTATTCGTCGTCCCTTGCCCCGACACTTTCCATTGAGCTTCCTTTTTTTTCCTATGACTCCGTTTTTGACAATCGCCCCTGTATGCGGGAGTAGTTGGCTCGGCTTCCGTTACTCATTCGCCAGGCAGGCAGTATGCGGCGTGGTGGTTTGCTGGAGCACCATTGCTGGGCCAGATCCAGCCTGTAAGGCGTGCTGGCTCTTGATGATGTACCACACATCACTAGTTATTGCCACACTGCCGTCGTCGCCACAGCAGGCGCCGTTGTTGTTAGCCTTTGGCTGTCGGCTAAAGGCTGCCTCCGATGTCCTCTGGATGAGACGCTGCAGGACTTCTGAAGAAAGTTGCCTCTTTCGACAGCAAACCAGACGACCAAGCACCGGAGCAGACAATCATTGCGTCTATCGAGCGGCCAGCCGCTTGTGGGTCTGTGAACCTGAAAGTCGGTCTGCCGTCCAATCAACAGTAAAAAACAATAACGCGAATCACTTCGTAATGGATGGTCCAATGAACGGTTGGACAGACGAACAAACAGGATGAGCAAAGACCCCACGACCGGGTAAGCGGCCAAGGTCCTACTGCTTTATTAGAGAGTTATCTACAGAAGAACTGCTGAGCGAAATAGTCGGTCGGTCAATTTGTAAAGATCAGTACCACTCGTTCGATGAATCTTGCAACTTGGGTGCACTTTTTTGCGATTCTCATAGTACTGCCATAGCTGGCTGCTCTTTTGTTTTTGTAGCCGCCGCTTTTGCCGCCTTCATCCAGTAAACAGGCTACAGCATTGCCATCGTGCCAGCGCGTGCAAATAGCAAGCACGCAATCGATAACCTCTAGTCCCTAGATGTTATTCTTCTGTGTTCCCTGTTGTCGAAGGATTTATCTTGTTCTCAACATTATGACTACATTCCGAAACGATGTTGTCGCGGATGCCTCGTTTACCACATGTCCGACGAAATTGCCTGAGCAGAATGGCAAATGAGGCAAAAAAAAAATCGCGAGAGTGGAAACGAGAAATCAAGAGAACTTTGGTTGTATAACTATTTCTCCAATTGAAGTTTTTCCTCAGACACATAGATTAAGTTTAAAAACATGGTTTTACGCTGTCAAAACGATAATACGTATGTCTGTAACTGACAAAATTACATATATAGGGTCTATAAATAAAAAGACGCGCTATCGAACATCGTCATTATGATCATTTCTATCATAATCATGTTTTGCCGTTGCCTTCGGAGGGTAGACGCGTAGTTGCCAGACAATGCACAGGAACTGAAGACATGATTTCTTTTACACATCCAACACTGTGGGGATGCAACAGTACTGCCACCGGATCCGCAACTTGTGAGGCGGTGTTCCTATCCACTAAACACAAACATCCATCGATACCATCTGCACGTACGGTCGTCGCCGTTAGCCTAAAGTATGGATGATCCCACAGGCTGTCCCTGGACGCCCCATCTTATTGAGCCATATCGCCCGAAGGCTATTGCTACAGCTAGCTAATTAGGCCGAAGACTTTGAGTTGGCTGACGGGCAATGGACGAAAGGGAACGGTTGGATGCTGTCTCTCAATCTATAGCTACAGGCCGGAAGGCTGGCACACCACACAAAGCGTCATCGTTACCGGTCCCCATCGACTCGTCCACCCTCATAGTCAATAGATCTCCCTTACTCGCTATCGTTGCTTCGTGTTGGCATAAATGAGCAATGATCGCCTATGTTAGCTGACATCGATCGACGACGTCATAGTGAGCAGTCAACCACCCGCAAGGAAGGCAAAAGTGGCGGGGGTTATGAGCGTCTATGGTCCGGCTGAAAGCTAAATGCCAAATGTGTGCCTGTGCTTGAGTGTGATTATAATGTCGCATAATGTACCCCCCCCCCTCCCCCGCCAGCGACCAGTGAGGCTCAGATCTGCCACTAGTCTTCGCGTTCGCTGCGCCTGACTGCTGTATCTCATGATAACATGTTATCCCAATGACACCTCACTTAACCTCGCTTGTGACAACCCGATGATGTCTCTATAGCTGCTAAATCGAGAGATAGTTGCTGTTGCATCTCTATATTGTCTATCTGACTCCACGGAGCTATCATGTACGACAACGATAACTATTTGTACACAAACGAACAGGGAGATTCTACATACGCTTCTGTATCCTTATTACTGGGATCGTCGTACTAAGATAAGGTCAGACCGACTGAAGGAAGGGCCACGCTGCATCTTCTACATCATTGACATCAACGAGAAGAGGAGATCAGCCTGGACAGAGGTGATGAGGGAAAACGATGAGCGAAGGTTTGTTTTGTCGAACGTTAGCTTTCCTCCCACTGGCTCACGATTCAGTTGACTTCATCCAACAACGGGCTAATAGGAGGCAAGGGATGCCACAGACATCCGGCAAATTGCAAAAGCTTAAGGAGACCAGTCTGAGTGTCAGTTTTGCCAGAGTAAAACAAAGGTTGTGTCCGATAAAAGGACCGCTCATTTGTAGTTCTACTTCGTAAATTGGCTAAAATAATTGACTGACATATGAGAAACTAGTATATTATATAACCAAGCACCCAATAGAACCGTGGAACAAACAATTACGTCCTCGTCATAAGCTCAGTTAGTCTTTTATTCGAGCGTTTGACAAAGCAAGTTGATTTAGCAGGAAGCCTGACTGACTAGTTAGCCGACTGCAAGCTTAGATCTAGCCCAGATCAGCCAGTGGTAGCTCTGTCCTAGTTGCTTCTCTTCATCTGTGAGAAAAATTTCCTAAAGTTTATTGGATAAGAAACGTCGTTACTGTTAGGATCGAAGGATGCGGCTCTAGTGTCGTTAGCGCTCCTTACTTAGTTAACCAACTGGATGTAACGGCCTGTTCGAACATCCGTCCGTCCTACTTCCCTGACTGTTTGATGCATTGTTGTTACCTCTTTAATGAAATCACATCTTGGTATTGTCCATTGTCGCTGTTCTAACCGGCGACTAATAGCAAGTCAGTCGCGTTCGTTCGTCAGGTCGCTCGTTCGGGGGGTCCGCTCGCGCTTTCATTCTCGTATGGAAAGTAGCCATCGTGCGATAAAGATATAGTTTCTTTTCTACTACGAATCTTATCCAGACGGCAACCCATAATAATAATTCAGGGAGGCAGCAAACATTCGCATTTGCATTTGCTACAACAGCTCCCGCGAGCTAATAATATGCACAAATGATTAAGGCACAATTTATACTGCATTTATTTTTCTTAACTTCCTGTTAACCCGTGCTTTTATGCCACGGGTTGTTACAGCTGTACTTGTACCTGCCAGTCTTACGAGACCCAGCCTACGCTGCATTTTTGTGCGTATACAAGGTATGTGAGAATCGTTGCTGATGTTAATCGGCAAGTATTGGTGTGCAGCGCAAGGCATCTCGGCACGATATCCGAGGACGTAAGCAACTGAACGAGACACCTCAATCCATCATTCACATTGTGCACACGTGACTGTTCGAGAATGGCCTGATACTGAGTGAAAAGCAAAAGGACAGGACATCACATTTCTTTCTGCTTTCTCTATCGCCTGTAAGTATCATACCCTACCACTCGTTCCTGTAGGGAACCATGTATTCTAAGAATACACAACTCCTCGTCATCGGCATTGCGCCCTTTCCGGTTACTCTACAGGAACAATGGCAAGGCGGTCGATGGCCGTCGAGCGCTGGAACGAGCAAGCATACCGGACGGTGGAGGTGTAATCTGAGCGAGATGTAACTGTAGCCGTAAATTGTCCTTTTGTGTGTGGGGGACGCAAGAATTCTCTAGTCTGTCCCTAGCTTGTGCTTACGTTCGCCTTGGCCACTGTCGCCGCCTCTGTTTCCTTCTCTGACAAGCCTACGAGAAAGGTATCCAGATTTACTATGGCAGGAATAGGAGCAGCAGGCTGATGTCTCGTCTTGATCGACCGCTCCTCGTCCTCTCCACCCACGTTACTGTCCTGCCAGCAAGATATCACATATCTGTTTCCGGTCGGCTCTCACGCCGGCTATGGCATCGTTACCCGATTCTTGTCGTGCGCCTTAGTCAACAGAGTCACACGTCTAACAATCGAGAGCCCAACGCCTCCATCGCTGGTCCCTCTTTGAGCCCGAATGGCCATTCTAAGGAAATGGGGCCATCCCAAAAAATGAAAAAGCACGTATGACTGCTTTTTCAGAACTGGGTAGCGTGGAGAGCTTTCAGAAAAATCTTAAAAACGACTGGTAAACGGACAGGGCAAAGTGGAAAGGAGGTGAACCTAAAGGCTGACCTGAAGGATTTTCGTGGCATGGCTTCCTACCTATCTTTATCTTGTTGTTCAATAGCATTAAACTTAGGGCGTGGGACATCTGAATAACCTGACGAACGTTGGTGGTTTTAGCAGCATGAGCGAAAACTTAATAGAGGATTAGCGACTTATTTTCTTTGCTTTTTTGTCCATACGTGAGTGACCTGGACCTTTACGTCGAGGCCAACGGACGATACCGTGCGCATTTATACCGTGAAGAAAGCGGGGTTAGGTCGGGCGCTGTAGGGGTAGGTGCTTGCTAGGTTCATGCGGCATAACAGAGGAACTGCCTTTCCTCCTGGCATCTGTAGCTCAATTTTCATTTCTTTTCGGTGCCCTTCATCCCGTTCAATTTTCAAGGCAACATGGGCAAAGATATAAGTCAAGAAGGCGTGCAGTTTAAGGAACCACTTTTCAAATTGCTTTCAAATGTTATCTTTAAATGTGTTCAGCAGCACCCCTCAACTACATCGACGCTCCTCTCTGTTTAGTCCCCACTAATACTGATAGTGCAAGTGTCTAAAAGGAGTCAAGCTCGATGGCAAATTAAGCCGGAGCTAGTGGTGACATAATTATTAGAATTTGAGTAAGTTGACAATGTGGAGCCTGAGGCCTACATTTCGGTAAGCGAGAGTAGCACAGGGTTGCAAACCAATGTAGCTGGGTTTAATAGTAGTGGCCGTAGAGACAGCAGCAAGAGCGTTACATTAAGATCGTACCAGGTATGGGCTTTTATAAGCGAAAGTGGAAACGGCTTCAGCAGAAAAGGACTGAAAAGCAACGGAGCGCCGGGAGAATGGAAAAAGATGATTTTGCCTTTTCTTTCCCTTTTCAATTGCACTCTTGTCGCTGCTTGAACGCTGTTCTGCCGTCATCAGCTAATCAACCTAATTCAGCGAGCTCTCAAGTGAGGGGTCCCGCGGCCTAGTGAGAGACTCAAATCTGGCCGGCTACCGCTTTTTCTGTAGTGATTTATCAGTGATTAGGATAGGTCGAGTGCTTTACAGGTTGACTAAGAACTAATCAAATCCATGTTCGACTCGACAAGGCTTGTTTAGTCTTCTTTCTTCAGTTTAAAAAGATTGCGTGTCGCGTTAAGGACGCAGTAGCTCCTTGTTTTCGCTGTTGCTGCTTTAGTAACAGCAGAGGCAGCATTAGCTTTTGTGGATGGCGTAGGCTTTGAGATTTTTTCTTAGCTACAGCCAGTTAGACAGACCAATGTTCCAGCGCGTGAAACTTCGCGTGACAAGCCCAGAGCGTCTATTAGTCCCCACTTGTATGCCCTTTCTTTGCTGACTATCGCCGAGCAAGCCACCTGGTTGTTCGAAAGGAACGAATGACGGTGTCGGAAAACAGCAAGCGAGAGCAGAGAAATGGTGGCATCGGCAGCAATGGATGTCGTAGTAGCACTATTACCGACATCTTCAATAGCAACGGAAAACGTCGGAACCTGTCTGTTGTCCAGAACCGACGCGGGGAAGAAGCTACAGCAGTAGCTCTTGGAAACGACAACTGGGAGCGCCGTCAGTAGAAGGAGTTTGGAGGTGGCTTCACCAATAGCAGCAAAGTCAAAGATAAATTTTCCGCTAGTTTTTCTCTTGCACTTTTCTCATTTATTTTGGATATTGGTAATGAGTGCCTTCTGGCCACGTTGATGCTGCGCGTTCTATTTCTCTTTGTCAGCCAGCCCAACCTCCTACTTGGCTTGTTTTTCTGTTACTGCTATTTCTACTGGATGGAACCAACTACGTTGCGCTCAGCCTTGCCGTTCGTAGAGGAACATACGTTTAACATTGAGTTGCCCGAACGTTTTCCTGCTGCCGATACTAGGACAACACCGGTACCGTATTGCAGCCAGCTAGCCAGCCTTCAAGCAGCGCGCCGGTATCGGCTGCGACAATGACGATAGTGCTGCTTTTGCCGACTGCTGCTGGAGCTTTTTTCATCGTAGCATGCCGCATGCCGTTGCAACTGTCAGTGAGAGATCACCGATCGAAGGAGGAGGACACGACCGTCGCCGCCAGTGCCATCACGGCTGTCCCTGAAGAACAGAAAATGGACAAATAACGGATAATGCAGATGAGAGAACAGCAGCAACTTCTCTTCAGGCAGGACGCCCAGTCGCTTCCCCCCACAAAGTCCTCGTACGCCACTACACTATCCATCGCTTTTCCTCCGTTCGTTCACTTTCGTTGGTTCGTTTAGTCGCTCTGTCGGTCGGTCTCTTGTTCGTTCGTTTTCTCGTTCGTTCCTCGATTCGTCCATTCGACTCGATTTTCCCCTCAACTTGGCCCGCTCAAAAAGCGCCGCCCCCCACCCACAGTCAGTCCTAACCTAGCCCCTCTGGGGCTTTGCACGGAAAGAAAAGCTTGGGGTAAGTAGGGACAGTGAATCGACACTCATACATTCTGACACACGGCACGAGAAGCGGCAGCAACACCAGGAGCAGCGTAACTAAGCTGACGCCTGTCCACTTGCCTTCTGCTCGTAGTTCAAGTTCGTCCCTTGGACGACCGACCTGCCTGTGTTCGCGTTGCTAGCGGCTCTCCTTCCACTGAGCACCTATACCCAATACCGTTACTAGTATAGCTAGTACACCCCCCTCTCCTCGCCTTTATCCCTGGGTGCTTGCTGTGGACCCCTGCTAACTCACTAGTTCCATTGCCTCGTCCTTCGTTTAGGAAGGTCTGGCCGAGAAAAAGGCCCACGTACAAAAATGTTAAAAATTATTTTGAACCCAGAGATGTGTATGTGTGTGCTTATGTGCGAAAGGAAGGAGTGGGGCCGTTGGGGGTAGCTGCATCGATAACCTCTTCATTGAGCGGCGGACGAAGTCAGCAGGCAAAACAAAGTGAGAGGAGGAGAGCCAGGGCTGAAAAGCAGGCTGGCAAGCGTGAGGAGCAAAGCTTTATACAAGACCGCGTGTGTTCAAAGGAGAGGCAGAAAACGCAGACGATGAAGAAAAAAGTGGAGGGAGCGAGAAAAAAGAGCGGAGAGAAAAAGCGCACAGTGTAGAGATTTCGGCCGGTCAGGGAGCTCGGGTTGTTACAGCCGGCTCCGGAGTCGGTTGCCAGAAGCCTGCTTCGGTTAGCTCAAGCCACCAACAGACCGAACCACAGCTGAGGGTGGGCCCGACGCTGAATCGGATCTGGCCCGGCAAGTCCCAGTTCGAGGGGTGCAGGCCAAGCCCAGCCGCCGACATAAAATGTCGGTGGGGGAGGAAAAATAGTGCGCCTCCGCAAGGCAGAAATCTAATCGTAGACGCCGTAAGATCGGAACAGGCTACGCGTAATTAAGACGACGAACACACGTATAGATAAAGGGAAAGGAGAGGGAGGAATATGACCCAAAGAGCCAAGAACGTTGGATACGTAGACACATTCACAGATGTACGAAAGTGTATACGCAGGTACAAGTACACAGACATCACGGCAGATGGGTAAACACACGGACACAAACAGACGGACTTTACGTACGATCACCCAGGAGACATGTATGTACTTGCCAGCTCAAGGTGACTTTACGTTGGATTCGCTGGTTGGATATATAGAAAAAGAGACCAAAAGGAAGAAAAGAAACGAATGAGACTTGTAAGGCGGCGAGTAAACGAGGAAAAACGGCCCAAGTGCAAAGGGAGCGAGACATATAACAAATACATGGTAGATATCTTTAGGAAGGGGGGGGGGGGGTTGAGAATTTGGTGGGTGGTTCTTAGAGCAGCTTCTGCGTCTTTCGTTGCCATTGTTATTGCGCTACTCCAGCTCTTTTGTATGATATAGGAAAGTTCCTGATCGAAGAAAGAGCGCTCTTTCATCTTACAGCTGCGATGGCGTTCGCTGTCGTGGCAGCTGATGTTACCCTTGGCCGTAACGACGATTTTCTTACCATCTTGGTTCACCAGTGCAGCAGCGAATGGAGGAAATGCTGTTTGTTACATTGCCTCCAATAGTGACATCGAGTCATTGCCAACGTCGTCATTGGCTGCGTCTGCGGTCGCTGCTGCGATGGGTCGGTTGATTCGTTGCTAGTTGCAGTGTCGAACGCTAGTCGGGCAGGGAGAACAGTTTTTGTCCAAAAATCCTACGGCCATCATTCACTACTGCTGTAGACAGCAGTGATGGCAGCTTGGTAGTGCACAGCAGCCTGTCCCGCTGCCTTGGCTCCGCTCTGCCCCCGAACCCTGGGCTTCGCTACGCATCCCTACCGTCGTCCAGTCGAAAAAAGCAACGAAACGAGCACAAATATTGATATTATATCAATAAATGGACCGCGTGGTCTCCTTGGCACAGTTGTAAGTAGGTAAGCATTGGTCGACTTGCAAACAGACGCATCCAAGTTTCTGCCTACCGAACAAGCAGATAGGGACGGCAGAAGGAGCCTTAAGGTACCTTTGAGGCCAAGACACTCTAAGAAAGAGACTCGAAGCAGGATTCCGGGAGAGTACCGACGACGAGAGGTTATAGTAGTAGCAGCAACACTGGCGTGACAGCCGTAGTGGTAGTGGCCCGAGACGCATAAAAAATATTGTGGTCTTTGTGGTGCGTCGTCGTGGTCGTGCGAAGTTGCGACCGGGCGTCCAGGAGTGGGCTAGCAACCAGAAGAAGTACCCTACATCCTACGTGTTCCTGACTAGCCACCCGAGGCACGAAAATTCTTCCGAAAACCTACACTTACCTAGGACTGAAGGCAAGGAGTTGTCTGTTGCCAGCAACTATAGAACTCCCTTCAGATGGCCACTATAGCTATGCCCACCTGCGCTTTTCTTGGCTGTGCTTTAAAACGTCTGAACCTTTTAGCGACCCTGGTGCCTTATATGAGCGCGCATGATACACACAAATACGGAAGTATGCATTTTGCAAACGGTGTTTTACATATTGATGGTATTGTCACGAAGGTGAAACAACGACTTGGGAGAAATCTACTATGCAAAACAATTATGTACCCCGGCACGTACGAACGAACGAACGAGTGAGTTCAGAGTGAGTTGGTGCGTTGAACTTGTTATTTTTTTATGTAAACTGTTAGCAAATTTCATGTAAACTAACCGTAAAAAACAAACGAACGTCGGGATTTAAAGTTTATATGGTTAGACTTGTCTCGAAATATGCAGCCTTATGTTCAAGGGACCTTCTATTTGACTTATATTAATTGAAGATGATAGATTTTAGCCAGGCCGTTAGCCATTATCAGGAGATTATTACTATTATCAGATTATGATTAAGTGTACAAATCAAGTTTTCCATACTTTATTCTATAGAAGAAGCCCGAACTTTATTAAATCTAGTTACCGTACCTTAAAGAACGCCCATATCAAACAGCTCAATGTGTGCTACTGAAGTTTATAAAGTAAAAGCATCTATCCCAAATCCATATAAGGATTTGGATAATAAGTTAAGCAAATTGCTCTAAAGCCTATATATAAGCTAAAGATATACATGTACAATGCAACGTATACACGTACTAAAGCATTTCAATACTCCAATGGCTAGAATAAAAATATGACTTAATTTATTAAACAAAATCACTGTACACTATTTTTCAATAAAGCTGTATTGGCTTGACTCACGTAATTATCTAATGGGCCATACCAAACGATCGACGTTGCTGATTACGTGATGTACGAAAAAGCGACTTAAGGTACTGAAACAAACATAAAACTTAACGCTGCATATCTAATTCGATCGTCGGCGATAGAAATTCCTCATTGTTTCCTGTGGGAAATGTTGGTAGGGAAAAACGTTTCAGTGTAAATGATGCCCGGCTTGCTGGGACCCTCTACAAAAATAAGCTAGTAAATGTGATGCCCTCAAGGACATTGATCACAAGAACAGGTGGGCGAAGGACACTAACTACAGTATGATTATCAATTCACGGTCACGTATGAGTTTAATTAGGAGTAGTAAGGTCAAACAATAGCTTAAATTTAATTTAACTACGTTCGATTGGTAAATAAAATGGGTTTACAATCAGTAAGCATTTCAAAAATTTCCTCTTCCACTATTGTAGAAGGTTACCAATGGCGGCGTTCTATTGACCAGGCATCTAGCAAAACCGCATACATGTACACAGGCCAACAGAAGCGCCAACAACTAAAACAGCTGTTTTAATTAGAATATGGCGTTTGTAGCTAAGACAACTATTACATGCTAGATCATTCCAACAGCAGCATACAAAATTCACACTAATGACTGACGGCTAGCTATGGTAGCGTTGCATTGCATCGAATGCCTATATAGCGTTCCCCACTTTCAATATCGAAAATCAGATATCCTATATATATATCAAAGCAAAACTGGAGAACATAAAAAAACAATAAAAAATATTGAAAGATAATTTTGCGGAAAACCTCCCTGCACCATTAGTTCCTCTAAAAATCCTATCAGCTGCTCCTACTGAAGAACTTCGTTCTTGCTCACCGATCATCTTTTGCTCTGAACGGCTTGTTTCCCCTTGGACACTGCAGATGGGATGCGGGGGCTCGGTCGTCATTGGCAACAAAAAAAAAGTCTTTTCTGGGACCACCATGAAAGGGGCTTTTACAGGCGACGAAATAGCGGCGGCCGCATCACCGGCTGCCGTTTGCCCGCCAGCGGACTCAAACTTGCTTGTGTGCGGCGTTTCTTGGGCACAGTTGCGTTTCGAACACGCTATCGCTCGCCCATCTGCAATAATGAAGAATGTGCCAAAAAAAACGTGACACAGCGAGAGAGAGAGAGAAAGTGCAGGCAGTGTAATGAATGTTCTAATGATCTGCGCTGTTTCACCGAATTGGCGGTCGCACCATCAGCAATAGCAGGCAACGGGCCGCAACTGTGGTAGAGTGTACTAGTGCCGCCGGCGTTTTGCGTTGTCTGCAGCTGCTGTTACCTTTGCCCATGAATGTGGGCACTTGGTGAACAGCATCAAGGAGGCGTGTGAAAACCATATCCCGACCCTAAAACTGCTGACTGAGACCATTACTATACATTTTATATGTGACAAGTTTACCTTTCAGCTGGTCTGCTACTAGCTCGTCCTTTTTCTAACGCGATAGGCGAATCGGAGAACAACGAGCCCCCTTCTCGTCCTCCCTTTGTTGACCCTAATCTTTTTTTCAACATCGCTCTATGTTTGAGATTCACTAGTGGTTGAGAGGAACTCTCCGAAAAAAAGTAAAAGGTGGTGTGCGTCAAGGTAAATGGAGAAATTCGTTCAGAAAGTAAAAGAGGCGAAGGCCGGAAATAGCCAGAGGGGAGGAAGGGGGGCTAAGAGGCAGTTAAAAGAACAAAAAGTCAGTTAACCTTATTGACGTTAGAACTGCGTCGAAGTCGACAGCAGCCAACAGGCGGAGCGAACTGGCTGACTAGGGCTTGATTTGCGTCAGTGCTGGTGGCTGGCTAGTCGGACCTTGGTGGTAGCCGCCACCACAAGTATTGATCGGAAAAGCCGTTGACTTCTTTGCTTGCCTCTTTCTGTCTTTCATCGTAGACCACTTGCCCCGCTTAGATTTTCCGCCTTACACTATGACTGGAACGACTTCGGACCGTTAACTGAACTACGAACGAAAGCTGTGTATGCTAAAGGCTTAAGCAATGGAGGCTCCAGCTGCCGGTGGCTAAAGTAGTCCGGCCGTAATCCTCGGCTCGACCAACCATTGGATGTGGTACCTCTTTGCCACCACGGTTGTTACTTCGCGGTGATCCCTTCTCCGACATGGCCAGCATGAACTTGAAGTGCGCTCCAGCAAGCAGAAGGCCCTGAGGGCCGTCGGTTTGTGAGGGTCGGCCACGTTAAAGTACTAGAGGAAGCCTGAGCGAAGCTCGATATGAGGGAAAAACATTCCTGTGAAATTGCGATAAACTCCATAAATCTCATGGTCACTCGTACATTTCAATTGAGAGAGGGTTTTTTTTTGCGCAAACGTACGCCGTGCAGAAAGACCGATATTTTTATGTTTGACTAAGATGGTTAAGGGTTACGCTATGACTATTCTCAGGGAAGCTAACTGATACTATTATAACTTCAGTAAACAAAACAAATTAAAGCGTCTGTCCATAGAAGTCGTGAATGTTTACTGTCAAACAACTATAGCGGGATAATTGGGATCATCACCATTGTGGCCTGACTATGACTTGTAGTTAAATATGAGCAAAGGCTTGACTCGAGCAAATTTCTTAAGAGTTAAGTGTAAGGTTGAGGGTGACGACCACTTTTTAAATTAAGTACATGGAGCTCTTTTCGAATCTAGAAAGCAAGCCCGCCTCACGTGAGACAATCGTTCTATAATGTTTCAATGATTCAAAGAAATATAGGATCAGATGGAGTTTAGACAATTGTACATATGTTTTATCTTTTGTATATCTAGCGTAGCGTGCTATGTTTAGATAGCTTGAACCAGATGATTCTGGTTATTGGATGAAATTATGCCAATATCCTGAGATCATCACAATCCGTTATCAACGGAGTCAATCGGGTTCTAAATACATGCTATATTTTAGTTTAGAGTAGATTATTGACATGATGTTCCGCAACCATTCATTCGACCGGCTATTGACTAGTAACTAAAGAGCTTTTACTAGCGAAAAAGATTATTTGAGATCATTAACAGCTTTATTATTTGAGCAAAAAGGTATATATAGGCTATTGTCTATATATAACCTTTTTTATATAGACTATATAGATACCGAACGTAAAACTCGCAACATAAAGCCTATAGTCCGTATAGGCTACAGCGGAACGTATATACAGCGTAGAGG
The DNA here is from genome assembly GCF_002532875.2 of Varroa jacobsoni. Lineage (NCBI taxonomy): Eukaryota > Metazoa > Arthropoda > Arachnida > Mesostigmata > Varroidae > Varroa > Varroa jacobsoni. Next base: position 54,646 of record NW_019214464.1, read on the forward strand.
CAGCGCAATTTGCTTTGCCATACTCGTCCTGTGGTCATTGGAGACGTTTTCGCCGTGATGTTGCCTCTGCTTGTTTTCATGGCATTGAGATAACTTCTTTTTCGTTGTTGGTTCAGCAGTATCTCTCATTTGGTTCATCGCTGCCTTCGTTGCATTGGGTTGGACCTTGTCGTTTGGAAGTAGATGGATCGATAGTTCTTCCGTTTGTCCGCCGCGAAGCCGGTTAGTCAAATCGAAGCGAATAAGCCGAATGAACGAGGGATCTCTACCCGGCCAACACCTCACTCATAGCCCTACTACCGTGCTTGGCATTGTAGGATCTGCCAGAGCCGGCAGCCAGCTCCCAACTGGCTCGAGTCTTCAAGTCGGCCGTCTGCTGCTTGCTTGCTTACTCATTTCGCCCTTGCCTTGCGCCCTGCTCTTACCCCTCACCATTACGGCCGCGACGAGCGTCTGGCTGGTGGACTACACTGTTTGCCAATTAGGCTTGCTAGGTCTTGCCGTTTGGTCCCGTCGGAATGTTAGGCAGCGGTAGCGGGTTGGATATTTGATGTGTATGAGCGGATGGCGGCGGCGGATGTCGAAGGGGTGCCTTCCCGGGGCAACGAGCTTACTTGGTAGAAGCTGGAAGCAGAAGACGGGAAAAGGAGGGATGACAACGCTGACAAGAAACGCAGCGTGGGGGCTTATGAAGGGGACTGCACGGATGTTGGTTGGTGTGGACGTGGTACACCAGGACGAAGTTAAGCCGCATAACTGATTGGGTGTCGACGACGTGTCTCGCATACGCAAATCAGAAGCTGCACTGCAGGAGAACAACGAACCGAACAGCAGTAGCAGCAGTAGTACCATCGAAGGGAGCTGCAAGCAAGCAAAGAGGCAGCTAGGGCGGAGCGAATACAGTCACAAGCAGTCCAAATATCAGGACCAAACTGCAAAGCATGCCAGCGGAAACCTAGAACTTCTCTTTTTCTTCCTGAGTGCCAGATCAGACTTTCGACGAACATCGGGGGATTAAAGAGAAATAGAACGAAAACCGAAGATAGACAGGAAAAGCGAAAGAGTCGAAGAAGACGACCGTCTGCCGTCGGGAATCTCATGCGAGGGAAACGGTACTGGGCCCCCGATGGCGAGTACCAACTAAGACCGGTTGCTTCCTTGAATTCGTCGAGAAGAAGACACTTGAACAGATCTTAGTCTTACGGCTCGCTCACATCTTACTTGCTTTTCATAGCCTAGTCTTACTTTGACTCGAGAACGTCTCTTTGCTAAGCTCTTCTCTCCGTATTTCCACAATGCTTTTGGATCGGTGTATCGATTCTTTAATAGAGTCAAGCCGTCAGCTGGCGATTTGAACACAGAAAATGCGCATTCGAGTGTGCGCACGACCAGCAGTGGTACTCCGCTAGTGTCGTTCGCTCGTCGTTTCCCGACACGGGAACGGGATTGACTCGTTCTTTCTTGACGATATCTGCAATATACGCAAAATATATACGTATAGATACTGGCTGGGTGCATGGCCGGCTGAGTTCAGGGTGCAAGGGTGGAAGTAGATAAGGGGGTAACATATACATCGACCGATTTGCATGTTGGGCCACTGCGTCTTGGAATTAAGAAAGCTGCTAGTGCTGCTTTTGCTTAGATGCCGGGATTATCTTAATAGAAAGCTGGATACGTTGCTTTTGGGCATAGCAGAGTATTCCATGTATTGGTTTAAGAAGTCAGACAGGGTGGCATGAAGGCAGGCTGGTAGATATCCAAAAAAGCCGACACCGGCGGCAGCAATGTCAGCATCAGCAGGTCGGCCTAGGCCAGGCCAAAAGCCGTTTGCTGTCTGCATTACTAGGATGCAAGCTGTCTGCTCCGCCCTAGCTAGAGCTAAGACGCCAACCTGCTTGGTCGTGTGGTCATCGATTTCCGTTGACTTACTGGCCGAATTCGGGGCCGTCCGAGGTCGCCCCCTTTACCGAACCCCAAGCGTGGCCTGCAACACAACCAATAACAGTTTACCAGTCAGAAAGTCGACACGTCACCCGTGCCTCACACCATGGCAGCTATAATACAAATACTACCACGTGCACTAATGGCGTACAGACAAGACAGATGAAATTCGCCCTATTGCACCGTACAGCGAATCAAACCAATAGATCGCCGCAATTCAATACCCCGCAACCCTATATGCCCGCATAGCTTTCTACGTCTATAAGTTAGCTAGAGGCAAATGGCTTCCAGCTGACATAATAATAATAAGCATATGTTGCAATTATATGCGATCTTTATTAATGAGGCTTGACATTGTGTTGGAGGCAGCCTTATTCAAATACTCACCCTGAAACTCAGTAAAACCTACCATTTACAATGAAAGACATCCCACCGATCGAAAATAATATCTGTAATATGCGAACGCTACTCGCTTGGTATCGGGTCCCGAAGATAAATGCGGAAATATTACGTAATGCTCAAAGATGGAAAATTAAGCATAACCGTGCCTTGAAAGCTAAATATACCAGTCTAATACTTCGCCGCCCGCATCCTATGTACATAAAATCTCCATGCTTGTTATTAGTTTTAAATACTCACTATTGATTTTCACGCGATAGTGTGTCGCCGTTTCGTATCTAGTTGTGTCCAGTTACCATAAAAGTGAAACTGACCTTTTTTTTGCCAACACAGAATTTATTGGATGAATGAAACATTTATCTTCGGAAGTATAGGTATTCCCTAAAGGAGAACATAGGAATTACTCAACTCTAGCTGTGGTAACTGTTGTTCCACTTTCGAGAATAGCAAATAGCCGAACATTAGGTCCCCTGGTAGGTATAAACATATAATAAGCGACCTGGCCCATGCCAGTCGGACTAGGCTTTGGTGTTGTTTGGCTAAATAGGCTTTGGCTCACAACCTACTGCTGTTGGCAGGCTGGCTGGCTGGCTGGCTGGCCTTAGAACATTGGCGGGTGCCTACCGAACCAACAGCAGCGATAGCTGCAGCAAGAGAATTTGCCAATAGCACCCCAGGGCAGTCGCCATGATAGCTAGGGCGCTAGAAGCTAAACAAAGCAAATTGACAAGCAACCAGTGGCGAGAATGAGACGAAAACCTTAGCTTGTTCCGCCGGTTCGGTAACCGACCGGCTGACACGGCCACGAAGGACCGTCGTGCTGCTCAAGCTTGTCAATGCTAAAAGGGAATCGGTTCCTCTACGTAGTGCCTGTAACGGTACTTTCGGTAATAGTGTTAGCCACGGGACTACTACCAGCGATCAGCAATCTACACTAATGAAATCAGATCCATTCTAAGCGCTCAAATGGAATCAACTCATGAATCGTCTGCTGCCGTATTGTCTTATGTTTGATTGTTGGGCGCGAGTAAACGGCGCACCAATGACCCATTGAATGATGTGCTGCTATGGGGAAGCCAATAAACTGCGATTTGTTTGAGCAGCGCTGTAGTACGATTGGTACAATGTCTGACACTACTTCCAATGCTGCTGCTGCTGCTACTACACGTAATGGCTGCTGCTACCAGTGAGAGAAGTAGCAGCCGTTACGCGTATCATTATGATTTCTGTTTTCAGCAAAAAGCGCTACACTCCCTACACTGCAAGCCCTATACTCAATATCTCGATGCTAGTGTCGGACGCGCCATTGGCCAGCCTCACTGGCATGCGCCGGCCTAGCACTTGTTTAGGTGTGAAAGGCGCCGGTAGCGAAAGGAACGGGCTTGCAAATGGGGGCAAACAGGGTCGATGACTTGCTTCAGTGCTTTTCAAGCGATGCTACCCAGTATCACCACTCTGAAGAGCATTGAATAACATTAACGACAAAAACCCGCTTGGGACCCTTCCATTAACTTTTCCTCGTCTTTACTCTTTTTCTATTAGGGTCAGCCTTTACCTTCTCTTCCTACCTCGTCCCGTCTCAGCATCCAGATTGCTCTCCGCTATCCTGACTTTAACATTCTCCTGAACTCAACCATTTCTCCGCTGGTTCCTAGCGTTACCATATTGTCCGCGTGTCTCATTTTATCCCTTTAACTCGCGCGCCATTTCTGCACCGCTTTTTCACACAGGTTCTTATCCTAGACCTGTACGTATGCCTGCAGAAAGGCTGCATTACATCCGTTTGCCACTGGCAAAACTGGATCGTCGTAGCAGAATTCGTTTTCGCCCGATCTTTAGGTTTTCCTAAAATGGCAAAAGAGGAACATATGCTCCAAAGAAGCAGGGAACGATCGTCGAAATACTTTGCGCGTTAATCTAACAGCGTTTCCGTGCGCAGAGTGGATAGCGGCAACGTAGTTAGACCGGCTCTGTATGTACGGTGCCTCCCTTCATCAAACATATGGGAAGCCTGTAGAAGTTAAAAAGAGATCTGGGTAATCTATGGAAGATGGGGAGGAAACGGTTTCGACCCAGAAACAGCAATGGGAATCCTGACGAAAATGTGACTGAAAGGAAAATTACGTTGGGATTGTTCGCGTTAGGATGTAGCAGGATAGTTGCTAGGCAATAAGGGATGTCAAGGGACCTGACCGACATCCGTAGTCCCGGTGAGACCAGGCCAAGCCTGGTCACCAGCGGCCCCTGATGGTCACCAAGCAGAGAACTGTCACACCGCACGCCACATCCTGAAAAGAAATAGCGAAACTCACTGCGAGGACACTGCTGCTGTGGCCACCACCGTTGTCGCTGGCCGTAGTAGCCTCGCGACCGCTGTGCTATTGCCTAGCTGGACTCGCTACTAAGGCATCGAGGAGACTTAAGCGCGGCAGTAAACTAAAAGCTCTTAGCGTGTTCTTCAAGAAATTATGGTGATGTTTCCCTGGGGAGCCAGGAGTGAAGGCTTGGGCAGACAGAAAAAAGCAGGCAACGCTAGTGCCGCTAGCGTCAGCAGAGTTACGATAGTGGGCAACAATAGGGGACAAGGGAGAAGGGAGGGAAACAGGGCGAAGGATGAACGGGAGTGGCATGATCCATTGCTCTATTCACTTAACACTTTACTCTCTGGGGCACGCAGCTATTCGACTGTCGACTTTTTGCCCACCCGTTTCCTTTCCTCTCCTTCCCCTCCATTGTCCTGGCCGCTTGTATCCGGAACGAGGACGAAGGGCTCCTGCAGCAAAACGAACGAACGAAAAGGGAGAAAGGACTAACGACATCGGATAGAGAAAGCCATGCGCCCATAGATGCAGTAGAGACGCTGCTGGAATACTCACATCACAGTCATTGGCTGCAGCGAGACTTGCTTCTGGGGTGCCCGAATCCAAAGTACTGCCGCCGCCATGCCACCTCAGAAGCATGCGTAGCGTATTTTCGCAGACAGATTTTGGAACCTGGCCAACAACAGTTTACTGTGTTCCACACACGTGATGAAGCAACGAGCCTACGGCTCACTCACGCATTGTCGGCTCGAAAGGATCACAGCCATAACGGCAACCTGCTCGCTGCTTCATGCTCCCTTACTGCTTGGTGAATGATAGTAGCAGGGCAAAGTCTGTTGAAGGGCAAAAGCAGTTCGCAGTTTATGCGGGCAGTTGCTCGAATGAAAGGGAACCAGGGGGCATGCCTTTCGAGTACGAAAGAGCGGACAGCTCGAAAGCTCGAATGCGAACTCCGTTTAAACCACTCCGCTGACATGATCATGGGGGAAAAGAAGAAATAGAAAGGTGGCAGCATCGTTTGCTATTTCTGCAAGATAACAGTCTAACAATCTTTTGGTGAAAACGAAAAATATGCCTAGAAAGCCGGAAGAGTGGTGATGTGCCTTATTGGTAACGTTCCCTTTTTTCCTACCCGTAGCTTCTTGCGGTACCAACCCAGACAACAGCTGCCAACGGAACGAGAAAATGGCCAAAAAGACCGTCACGGTAAAAGAAGGCTACGCATAACGAAGACACCAATCCCGCAAAGTGGAACACACGCGGCCAAGAGACGCCTCTGTGGGCGCCGAACGATGCTACGCCTGTGCTTTCACGTCGGGCTATAGTTGAGGGTGCTGAGGAAATCTGACCCCACGCCACACGATGGGTCGTTCACGCTGGCCGGACCACCAGCGATCAATATGAAGACTACGTCCTTCCCTGGTTGAAAAAAGAAGACCTGAGACAGTGACGGGCGACTAAAAAAATACAAGAAGAAAAAGAAATGGCTTCGAGTCATTGGAGTAATTGCGACAGAAAAGTTGCCATTCCTTTGCCGCTCGCCTTCGTCCGCATCACTGGCTCTGTCATACCTTGATCCTCTGACCCCCACTTTGCGTTTTAGTCAATCTCTGCCTTCTATGGTCGTGTTTTCTGCAGTTGTCAGGTTGCCACCGATAGAATGCAGAGAACAGCATCGGCGGCAGGCTTCTTCTTCGTCTTTGTCGTCATCAACGTGAAGGGGGATCTTGTGTGGCGTAAGTATCGGTGCTAGAGGCATATAGGTGCGCTGCATGACGCCGAGCGAAAAGCAGAGGCAACAGAAGCACACACTGGGATGTGAGTATGTCGAGGGGGCTCCTTTCCCAGTCATAGCCGGATCTTTTACTAGATCGAACGAGTGATGTAGAAGATGAGGGGGCATTGGCACTTACTATGCACAAAGCGGAAAATTGATGATGACGCTTGAAAGTTATCGTGACACCCAGCACCTCTCGGCAGGTCAGCGGCGGTGGCGTGGCGTGGTGTGGCAGCAGCAGCTTCTTTCGTTCGCGTTGTGCGCTCCTCCATCCCGTTTTGCGAGCCTTCGTCCCCTTCTTCTCTCCCTGCTGTATCAGCCTTACCGGACTCACCCCCTTCCCTGTTTCCTACCCGCCATCTTCTCGTTTTCCTGCCAAGGAGTCTAGCCGAACCGCCTAGGCCACGTCTGCCTCTGATAGCACGACAAGCTGATACAGCCGCCGCCACTACTTAGAGAGTGCAATAGCTGTTTTCGCTTTGAACTCGGTGGGTCACGCCTCACGTACCCGGCCCTAGTTCGCCCCGCCCGGCTTAGTCCTAGTCCATCTCTAGTATGGCTCGCTTTGCCCGAGCGCTGCCACTATTTGCAATGGTACGACGGATGGACTGCGGGTCACAAGGCGGTAGCAACGAGACGATCGCGGAGCAAGCAGCGCCACCAAAAGTAGCTCTTGACAACAGTGGCTACCGTGCTGCTGCTATCGCCCATAGGGTAGCGGTATTATTTAGAAATGTCAGAGAGAGGGCCTAGCTGAAACGATGCCTTCGATTCGTCGTGCGTTTAAGTACGTTAAACCGTCCATCCATCGCCCGTGTGATGGTACCAGTCTTCAATCCGTTCATCTGCGGGCGTGCACAAGGGCCATGCTAACCGGCTCGATCCATCCCTGCTATTATTATTGCTTCGATGTTTGGACGGCTTTGCTGTAGGTTCTATAATCGGAGTGATGTCGGCGAAACAGCGGTTCTTAGATAGCGGCTTGCCCCTAAGCTACTGGAGCGGGGGCGGTGCCAGTCGTAGCTGTACGCTAAACAGCAGCGACATTGGATAGACTTCAGTCTGCTTCCAGCACTGTTGCCCCATTGAACAGTGCTCCCCATGCTAAACCAATGGGGTCACTGCTGCTTTCCGTCTACCTATTGGATTAGGTGGCTTGAGAGGGGAGAAAAGCCAAGGCCGACTATCTAGCACAAATGCGAAGTTAAGTGGTGGCTTACTTGATAACAGGGTGGTGGGAAGGGCAGTCCACCGACTGGCCTACTCCAGTCCAGTCAACCGACCCAGCAACTCAACTCAGAGATGAGCTGATTCAGCTCACGGATTTGGTCTACGGCTGTTCTAGACTATCAGAATGGCCTCTGCTCGAATGACATCATCCGCAAAACTATCCGGCTAGCCGGCCTTGTATGCAGTCCAGAAGACAGGACCGCTTGCAAGGGTCTATAGTGGCCCAGCTTTGGTTGTCCTTAGTAAATATAGCTAAAATAGGAAAGCAAATGAGAAGAAGAGATGGTGGTCAAGATTCATTGCAGAATCGTCCAACAACTGCTGCGATCCGCCAGCAGGTCGGTAAAATGTCGCCTCAAGCAGACAACCCGATGATCATGAGACTGCTGGACCCACCGTTAGACAGACCATCGTCTGTTATATGTATTTAGTGGTGGGCCAAACCGTTAGCATCTGGCACCGCTGCAAGCACACAAAGAAACAGAACAGACTTTCTTTTAAACCATGTCAAACTTAGCTGATACTATTAGATATTTCTATCTTTATAAAGCATATATGCTGAATGCGTACTTTAAGTTAATAGCGAAAGAAACACTATACAGAATAATGTATTAATTGTGTTCTGCAAATTATTCCTTATATAACTAAGCTTCGCTTCTTCATGTCGAATTAGTTCAAGGTCCTTCCTCTGGATAGGAGGCTTAATACGAGCAATCTAAAAGATCAGGCGAACGAGGTGATTATAATATTAATCGGCCTTCGCATCTCTCAGATTCTCGTGCATCTATGTGCGGATTCGAACCAAGACCACCTTACGTATACGCCAAAACTTTAACATTACCGTCGTTCTCAATATCAGCTAGAGGCAAAGCGCGCGTCTCGTCAGGCTACCTTTTGAAACCAGTCAAAATCGGTTTTCGATAAAAACGCTGTTTAGGGGGCTAATTTTTCGGAACAGAAAAAAACTTCGCTATATTATCATGGCATGTTGCACATTTAATATCGTCATAGGTAACCGAAATTCACAGAATGCCAACCATTAACCGCATGCAACCATTGTCTGCAAATGACCAGATGCTTTGTCTACAACGCAGCGGAATGACATTACTGCATTGTCTACTGTTGCTAACTTCGCGGGATCTGCGACGGCATATATCTTTGATGAGCGATTTATGCACACTCATAGCCACACTAAGTACAATAGACGGTGAACAGGTCTTTGGCTTTTTGGCGTGAAATGCGGAGCGGAGATTGTAATGAAGCAGCGTTGGACGACGCTTGATTGGTCGGTTCGCTGGCTGGCTAGAATCGTTACTTCGTGCCCCGAGAGAATCACCATTGTCAAATGGAAGTTAGAAAACTGGCGCCTGTCGTTCTATCGCGCTGCATTTGTTACGGAGCTATGTGAACAGGGCCTGAAACATCGGGAAGCGGCCAACTTAGACAAGAGTCGTCTGCACAAAAGCCTCCGCATCGAGGAGGTGATACGGGGGTACGGATGAAAGTGTTGGTATTAGTATCGTATAGCGCATAACCGGTGGGTGTGGTGTCATGCATAGAGGTCTCAGCGAGTATCACAACCCATCCACCAACCCAGTCTCGCTCCTTCCTCATTGGCATTAAGAGTTAATAGCTCGTTTGGCAGACATCAACCGATCTCGTACCGCGCTAGCGAGAAATTCGAGGCGACACAGGAACGATGAGACATCGAGATTGAACGAAACTGCCGCCATTATAGCGGACGGATCGAAGAGCAGCCAGTGAGGAAGTGAGCTGCTACTGGGTAGACTGTGGCTAAGCAATCTTCGAATGATCATTGCAGAATAATCTAGTTCGGAACAGAATTGGATGGGTCGGCGTGATGCGGTGCGATCTAGTGGTGTAGGTTGGTGGGTATCCGATGGCTCGGGGATTACAACAGGGGGGTGGAGGTGTCGGAGGAATTGAGGGAGAGCGCGCCTACAGTGACAATGACGTCGGTACGGTAGCGGCGGAAAAGTGCTGAGTTCTAGCAATCGCCCTTCCACATCTCTCCTAAGCATCCCAGGCCAAGCCAGTCGCAACGACTGCCTTACGAAACGCTGGTGAAGTGTTTCATCCAGCAGGGATCGCAAGAACGCTGGCTGGCTGACTAGCTGGATACGGATTTCCTCTTAATGGTGTCTCTGTTTAGTGGGACATAGAGTTGGAAACGGAAAAAGGGGTCGGCTGTCAAAGCGGTCCGGATCCAATTCGTTGTATAAAAGTGTCGTAGCGCACCGTGTATGAGGCTGTGGTCCATAGTTTGCTGGCGTCTGTGGTTTTGGTCGTACAGTGATAATGTTTATTAACGCCTGTGTATGTCTACGGAGTTCGGATATCTCATCTCACTAGGATGGTCTGGAGTATTCTGTTGGTTGATCGCAAGCAATTTTATCCTCCCGGTAGTTAGCAGAGATAGACAGGAGCACGAGGCGTGGCTAGTTGAGGCGGCTGGGTGGCCGCATCTGGAATAATCGGGGAGAGGAAGAAGGATCGCCAGAGTCAGTTCAACGGAAGAGTGCGCAAAGGGGCCTGCTTGTCAGCGACTGACATTAAGCAACCATTACGGGAATTGTAAATTAATCTAAACGATACATGCAGCAAGTTCGTCATCGATGGTGTCGAAACCACTGGACAGCTGGCCGTTAGAGAGAACGATGACGAGCTTACTCGCGGTTGAGCCTTACCCCCACCAAAATCAGCTACTGCCTTGTACATAATTGTGCAGGTTATAAAGCAAAGCAAAATACCGACATCAAATATCAAAGGCCGAATGAATAAAAACACCGTGGAAGATATCGGCGGACGTATGAGGCGCGATTGTTTTATAACGCTAATCTAGATGGTTAGATATCGACGGTAAAATATATGCGTATTTCTATGTTTGTAAATGCTGTAACTGTACCAATGAAACAGCCAACCAGCCTACCGATAAAACCAGTCGGAAAAGTGGGATCAAACATGAAGTCAGTTTTGGGCCCAGGTTGACGAAGGGGTTTTGGGAATTCTGGGATACGAATGCGTCCCGCAACGCCGCTGGTTGTTGAAGTAGGATGCCAACAAACCGGATACCGTGCTCGGCTGAGCTTCTCTCTTTGCAGTTAAGGTATAGGGCATAAGGCGCACAGCGCGAAGCCATATATAGCTCCGCCCGAGTGAAAGGACGATAGAAAAGCGTCGGCGGCGGCAATGAGTAAGCAGGCAACCAGCCATCGGGCGGCTAAGTAAGGCTACGCTAGCTGCTTGACTGGCCAGGGTCATGCATCATCTATCACCCGGAACCATGGCGCCGAATCGCCGTGGCTTGTAGTCAGACGGCACAGGCGACGAACGGAGCCTAGAGCCCTGGACAAGCGGACGGACAAACGAAGAAAACCAGCCGGGAGGGCTGGGAGAATAGAGAGCGAGAGCGAAAGAAGGACGGCCTTTTAGTATCCACGACACACAGACATAGAGGCAGAAGAAGAGGATGACGGGGGATAGAAAAGGGGCGCTCCGCCTCTTCGGATGCGCAGCAGAATCTGCTGCTCGGCAAATCCCGAGTGGAACCGCCATCGAGCTGTCTGGCCATTGGATAGCCACCATTACCACGACACATAGCCTTCTCCACCCGTACTCCCATCCCGTGAGGTACCACGATACGTCACTTGGTGTAAGTTTGTTTGTGCAAACTTGTTTGTGTGCGCTTGCTGGTCTCCCTACCACAGTCTGCTCCGTAGTTTTAGCAGTCAATGCGTTGGCCGCTTTATATCGACGCATCAAGGAATCGCGCCCCGTCCCGAGAACCCGTGAAGTCGCTAAGGGGAATTAAAATGCGACAAGCGTTAGACGTGTAGAAGAGACCTCACCAGGAAGTGAGAGGATGGGAGGTGGCGTATGGGGAAGGAAAAGGAAGGAAGTTAAATTAGCATGAGAATAGACCGTCACGGGGGCGCCGGCGTTGCTGATAATGCTAGTTCACCAGCAGTGGCTAATGAAAATACCCACCCCAATTGTAGATTGTGGAAGATGTCTCTACTCAGTGTAGCCACCACGCTGTTGGGTGCTCCTTTAGGAAGACCCTCACAGCCGTCACCAGTTCTACCAGATTTAGCAGTACAGCCTCGTTTCGTATTGCTGTTGTTGTGTTTGTTTATTATTGCCTGCCCGATTGTTAAATTCATCCAGCGCTACATACTGAAGGCTGACAGAGAGCCGCTAACTAGAGGACATTGATTCGGTGCGGTCCTCGCTCCTCCTAACAACTTCCAATCTTACAACTTGCTCGCGGCCAATTAAGACTAGAAGAAATAATAACCTCGGAGCTCAATTTATGCAGTTCTTCATCGACTGATTCTGATTCTGTTAATATGCAAGCTGAAATCGAATGCGTGCCCTTAGATTCGTCGTATTTGATTGTCCGTACCATAATTCTTTGCATGTTCACGTTGAGCAATGCTCTTAAATGCTACACTTCGTACCGTACAATTAGGTAGTCTACATTCACATGGATACGGCTTCTCTGCACCGAGGCTTACGAGGTTCTGGGTCGTATAAAGCGAGCGGCTGTAAGGATTCAAAGATACAAATGTGCCTAAAGATTAGACGATCCTATCTCCCAACGCACAGTTTCACGGAGCACTCTTCACGATCAGCCTTACCTTGATAGCTCTTATTTCTAAAACATTATAGTCCGGTATAGCTAATATTCTATGAATAGAATATTTCACAAAATGTCTCATGTTGTGTGATATATTGTACCTTCGTTTGAATTTGAATCCACGACGTTTCAAATTTACTGTTTGGGTACTTTCTGGTAACTGATCGAGTCAGCTTTGTCTATCTAAATACAGTACGTTTTTAATCCGGCCATAATAAAATAGCAACATCGGATACGAAGCCTATTCGATATGACGATGACAATGTAGAAAGGGGAGATGACAGCTGGTATCCAAACAAGTAGAGATACTCTTACTTCTACATTTGACGTAAACTCGAAACGAAGATGACTAAATCATTGTTAGCCAGATACGTTGCACTATAAAAGTATGAAACGTTTTGATTCCTAACTACATTGGAAAAAGTACTATATCACTAATTGGAAGAAGGCAGCTCAAATGGCGTCTATCTTGGTGCGATATACTCTCGATGAAACACCACTTATAATATACGGTTACAGTAGTAGTTTGTTGTTCTATTGTAGAACTTAGCAAGTTGTTCGAAAGAATGACGACTAGAGCAACGACGCTACCAGTGGGTTAAATAGAAGCTCCATCGAGTTCTTCATTATTAAAGGAAGCGGCTATTAAATAATTTGAGATAATGTTCGAATCACAGTAGTTGTATTTCGATACTGTATCTCGCTATCAGCAACTATTTTTGGCCAGGGGGTGGCTAGATACAGCCTCTGGTCATTACCGGAGTATCATAGCGCTTCGAACTTCTCATCGAAGCCATTCCTGGCACGTGCAGCAGCGTCGCACGCGGACTACTGCATCCGCTAATAATGGAGCTATCATGAAAAATGAGGAGGATCGAGGGGACGAGCACAGGAATCGTTTCTGTGCAACCATGATTATCTCTATATGTGTATATGTATGTATGTATATATTATGCCGTTGGTAATTCAGCTCGTATACCGTAATGCCACTCTGGCTGTAGTTGTAGCGTCGCTGCAAGCTGCTTGTTCAAGCCCTAAACGCAGAATCAAACACAAGGCCAGAGAGAGAGAGAGAGAGAGAGAGAGGGAACTGTCAGGTAGAAGTGTGAGCAAATACCCCTGCTCTATTTGTCTTTGCTTTCTTTTAGCCATCGATGGCCTGCCTGTTTTCACCTGCACAAACTCGCGCCGTGTTTCACTAGTGCTGTCACCACTGCTGCTCTTACCGCCGCGTACTCACAACAACAACAACGACGACAATGGCGTCGGCGCGAAAAACGAATGCGTGTTTCTGTTACATGTACAACAGCAAGCTCCGCTCGCGCGTATTGCTGGCTGGCAGCAGGTGCAGCAGCACGGGCGCCAACCTCTCGTGTTCCACTTCTGTTGCCAACATCCCCCTTCCCACACACGCATAGTTTGCCATTATACGTTACATAGAGCCTTTGAGAAAGAGACAGAGATACGGGAGAACGACCGGCCGCGCTAACGGCCGAAACTGCAGTGAAAACTACTACTAGTAAAAGCGTTTAGTAAAACTAGAACGAATCGATCGATTGACCGAGCGCCGGCGTGAACGAAGCATTTCTAAGCTAGGCGCAGGACACTCGGAACTGTTTGCTCCTATCTCCCCATCCCGCCTGTTATCCCTCGCTGCCCTCCTTGCCACGAACCGAAATGCTTTGCCTCGTTGCTGGGCTCGCCTGTGTCGCTCGTTCTATTCGAACGCGAAATACACACGTGTAAACACAGCCATAGGCAGGGTTAAAATCACTGAGGGTCGGAAAAGGTTCGTGCAGAATGTGCTACTTTCGGAGTGAATGGCTTTTTATGTAAGTTGGTGCGCAAAACTAAGAATCAACTGAAAACGGCAAAAGAAAGGCGAATTGAATCTGAGATCTGGACAGAGAAGGAAACGCAGACAGAAATAGACTTAGAGAGATAAAGGAAGCAACCGAGAAAGCCAAGAGGCAGGCAACAACCATCGACCGTAGAACAGCGGAATCGTCGTTGATGGACAACGAAGCCATTGCGGCGGCTTTCCCAGCTTCTGAGCGGCAGTTGTCCTAGGTGCCCGTTGTTTTCGAGCGCCCTAGCTAAGTAACGTTTTTCGATGTATCCACGTCGATTGGCTCGCTGTTCAACTAAGACCTGGCGTTCCGGACCGCTTTATTTTTCGTCTGCCAATCACTTGTTCAGTTTAGCTTTCGATAAGGCCATACGCCGCCGTAGGGAGACGGCTGAGCCGACGCAGTGGCATCGTCCCGTGGGTGCTTCCTCCCCTGTTTCGCTGACGTGCTGCTTCCGGACACCTCCTTCTGGCTTCGGCTAGTTTTCCTTCTGCTTTTGCCACTCAAAGGCGCCCTGAAGAGATCCCTACAGAGCTGTTGTCTCTGCTGCTCTCAGGTTTTCCTGCTCTTCGTCCTGCTGCTGTTTCCCCAACTTCTTCGTTAGAAACCACCCTTTGCTATCCAATGCATAAATTTCACACTTTTCGCACCGCTCCCCTATAGCAGATTTCTTCCTCTCTCTCTCTCCCTCCCTCCCTCCCCCCCCTCCCCCTCTGTATCACTCCTTCGACCTACGCATCTAGCCAGCTAACTCGCTCGCTAGGTGGAGCAACTTTACATGCTCAGTAGTTGGTCCTTAGCTCGATTACGAAGCCACCGTATTCTCAACCTTGAACGCCGCCTGGACGGGGCAAGGCAGCGAATGCAGGTCGGGCCGACGATGGCCGCGCTAGCACTGGCCAACCTAACCAAACGCCTTGTTCTCTCCCTAAATACTATTAAACCTCAAACGGCGTTTATGGGAACGACTAGGTCACGCCAATACAGCTACAATAGCGATTAGCAAAGAAACGTAACTACTGTTTGCCTATACGTAAACATCTAAAGCTAAGGCTCATACTTTTGCAGCTCGTAAGCTAAATGTATCGCACTCATTTTTTTCTATGAATCTTTCGGTTGTCATGTTGACTATTGCAGTTGCTAGAGAAGCGCTTACGCGTTCGATCTGGATACAAACACGTAGACAGAACACGTTTTTGTCAGTCACGTTCTATATGCTAAACCATGTGAATTCTTATTAGTGGTGAAGAAACGTCTGTCCGTAATAGATCAATCTAAACACGAACACAAAAAAACAATATAATTCGTAATAGCAGATCTGAATTGCCAGGTCCGAGCTTTAATTCAGCAAAAGCGTACAGTGAAATAAATAGCGTGACAATTGGCTTTTTGTTCTACAAACGACAATCCTAAATGCCTTACAAACAAATAGAAAAAAAAAAAATTATTATTAATTTCCATTAACCGGTCATTATTGGTTGTTAGTATTCTGATGAAGTCCAATTGAACCGAAGAGCTCTGCACAATGATCTAGCACTTTTTGCTTTTAGTCGGAGCACGATTTTAGCATTTGCTATAGGCGTTCGTTACGTTGAAACTTCTCCTTTTTTCTCTCCAGCTGATCGTACTGACCGGGTCAGCAGGAAGAGGGGAACAGGAGTTTTGTATAGTCGAAAAGGAGCTAAGACAATGCTGGTTCAGCACAAGTTGTGAGCGCCCTAGCAGGGCGCACTGGGCGGCCATCTGGCATCTAAGGAAAGAAACAGCCTGCTCGAGGCGCTTTACAACTATAGCAACGTTACAACTGACATTTTACTGGGAAGCGATAGCGCTACGAGCAGCCATTAGGGACCAACAAAACGGTCCACAAGTTGCAACAACAGCACGAAGCGCCAATCACTGCACGCCAATAGTAGAGATGACGACACAATATAACCATGGATTGCTATATCGCTGGTTTTGTAGAAGGCGTTTCAATGACTCAAACCCTATCCCAGCCAGGACTCACTACAATGTTTATGAAAATCTGGAGTCGAAGACAACTGAAGTCACTCGTACCTCCGCCCTGCCTTCCTTTCCCTTCGTTTTTGAGTCTCTACAGACAAAGTGAACAAGTACGCACCATTTTGATAGATGATATTCTGTCATTTTCTTCTTATAATAGCGTACGCCCGTCAGTGTAGAACCCGCCTAGCTTGTGGGCAAAAAAATTGTGATGATTATGTGATTTTTTCAATCCTTTGTTTAAGTTAAATGAACACCATTAAGGGGGTTCTGCATAGACTGAAACAAACGATAGTCTAGTAACGTAAGATCCGGACTCTATGGCAGACGCATTAAAAGTTCCCATTCAAGTTTTCTTCATTTTTGCCAGCTAGCTCAACATGGATGTGGTCTGGCGGAAAATGTCATTGCGGAAAACGACGCCTTTTAATTCGGGTTAGTTCGGTAAAGGTTCGAATCAGCTGTTTCGCCAAGTAACAGCTTACGATGCATGCTTCTTTTCTTCCAGTCCAATCAAGTATACACCATCGACGTTAATCTAGGCTTTGAGACATTATTTCTCTCGTTTCTTATCCGTCCATTATCGCTCGAAAATATCTCGTCATGTTTCTATAGAGTTCCGCAGATGGGTTTTGTGTCGACTTCTGTGACGTCTAAATGTCGAACCCTTTTTTATAACCAGCTTTTTTCCAATGGTTTGAAACTCTTTGATGACGGATATCTAGCTCCTTGCCGATACCATGACTAATCGTGTGTCGGACCTACTCAGCGTTCGTGCTAAGTTCATTAACTTTTTTTTTAAATCGCCGCGGACAGCATGGGTTACGATGCAAGATCTGGAAGGGGAGCAATAGAATAACCTTTGGGTCGCTTCTTTTGATAACGCACTCCAGCTACAAACATTGTACGTTTTTTTCTGTACCTGGCCAACATTTGCTCCTTTATCGTAATAAAGTCTTAAAGTATAACGAATTTTTGCTGAAAATGACTCCGCTCATCTTCAAATGAGTCAAAATAATAGTACTCCAACAATCTCAGGTCCTAACAACTTAACGCTACTCAAATCGTATATGTTTAAAGCCATCTGGTTATAGAAAAGGTGAATACCTTTCCGACGACAAAATATATATACAATTACCTGGCACGAAACGTATCTGTAGTTGGGGACATTTTTCTTCGCATTTGACTCTGATCAATGGATAGTTGAGTGTATCAGCATGCTCAATGATATAGGTGAGCGGCCTACCAATAGATGGTGCTGTACATGAGTACACTGTAAAACATAAACACCCACTGGGTCGGAGTGGCATCGAGGATTCGCACAATGGGAGCCCGCCACACTTAACCGACCGACTTCTCCGTACGTAATCGGCTAGAAAATGAAAAGTTTCTTTCTGCTGAAAGGCGACCCACAGCGGAGTTCCCTTTAGCTTAAGAGGTTCAAAGAAAGAAGAACTAGCTATTTGACAGGGACTCCAGGTTTTGAGTAATGTCTATTACAGGCAGTTAATTTTAAGGAGAGATCCAAGAGAGACGCACTATATCGATAGAAGCACGACGCCGAGTCGTGGACCTAAATGGACCTGGACTGACGTCAGGCACCGGAGGTGAATGGGTATGGCTAAAGTAGCTGACTAGTAAATTGTTCTTGTCCGCTCAGATATAATGGCTAAATTCAACTTTAATCGGTAAATAAATGTTACTCAAGTTACGAACAACTTTATGATATTAAAAAGCCTATAGTAGAGGTTCCGTGCAAATCGGACAATCTGTATATACAAGCCAGCAAATAAAAGCAACAAAAGGAGAAAGGAAAAAATCAGCATAGGCTCACTTTCGTGGAAAACCTTTTTGCTGATTTTTGTAGTAAACACCATCGCGGTCAGTCACAGGACAAATCGAATAATAGGATAATAATATAGCTATATTAAAACTGTGTTATTGACTTGTGCTTGCGAAGTTTCTACCAGCAATGGCGAGTCAATCAAATTTGACTGTGTCTTCCGGGCCCGAAAAATTATTTCTTGGATTAATCTCTTAAATCGAATGTCGCACACCTGATACATGCAACGTGCTTCTCTACGTCGGAGAATCCTCGCCACCACCTCCATCCATGTCGCTTCTGGATGCGTCTCAGTGTTTTCACGTTATCATTTGAAGGTTCACTAGCTGCAGTCGGTCGAAACAAGAGCAATATTGCCGTCACCCAGTCTGTTTGTTAGAAGGGACTTGACTGTCGGGGGCCACCGAGAAAGTTAAGGGGGAACCTATGGTTGTTGCTAAGCCGGCAGACTGCAGGGTCCTCGTGCGTCAGCCGCCTCAGCGACAGACATAGCGAGAAAAATGGCCGGAGCAAGCACAGAGGAGAAAAACAATTGGCGGCTTTTTTGCTGGCGGAAGGCAGTGGCACCGCACTGCAGTGGACCGTCGTTGCCAACAATCGTTCCGCTGGCAGCTACGAGAGAAACTGGCTACTCGAGCTCACTGCGAACATTTTCACGCCGATTTCAGTTACACCGCTTTCGACCCGGTCTTTGAGCGGCGGTCAACGGGAACATGTTACAGCATTGAAATGCTGTATAATTATGACACAGAGCCAGACGGACATGCGCACAGGCACGGATGTAGTTGGCCAAGGATGGAACAAGGAAAGAGAAAAAGAGACAGGCTGGGCATCTACCCACGCATTGGGGTGGTTGTTTTGCAAAGCACAAGCAACGGGCTGAACTCTGCCAGGCTTGACTGAAAGTAATCTGTCGTCAACAAATGCAGTGGAAGAGGCAGCGGTGACGTATCAGTGGTTCACCGGCAGCTGACTAGCCTCATCGATTTGAGTCGACCCAAGTCGGACCGACCACCCGTCTCCTAGCAGGCGGCCTTTAGCATGTCCATCTACCTGACGACAGGGTCTCAGGTTTTCCTTTTTCCTCAATTCTGCGATGTGTGAAGCGAAGTTAGTGACCTACGTGTAAGTTGTATATATGCTGATAGTGTAGTACAATCGCACCGATAGAGCGCACGGCGCCTGTGACCACCCCAGCCAGCTCGCCGTATCTTTTAATAGGCGGATGGGTCGTCCCAGAGCTAATGCAAATTAGGCCCGCCGTGACTTAGCAGTTTCCGAAGTCATTCGCTACTTCTGTTCAGGTCGCAAGACTTCGCGCAGCGGCCATTACAGCTGTGGCCATTGTTTTCGTCCTCCGAAGTTTCGGTGTTTGTGGAACGAGAAGCTAACAGAAAAGGAAAAAGCGAAAACAAGCTTGACCGAGAGAAAAAGTCGAAGCTACTGCTGGCGTTATCTCGCCATCTAACTTCTGACGGGCCTGGTCAAGGCAAAACTTTGTGCTAGACTCAGATGATTAACGGGTGATTGTTTTTGGGCTAGCATGTACCAACAAGAGGAAACAATTAAACCGATTTAGATCTTTGTAACTGATGAGTTCAGCTTAAATATGCAAAGATGACACGTGATAAAGGGATCAAGGGGACAATGGTTATTATAAAACCAACAAGTGTTACACAGTCTGTGTTTGCTGGAGACGCACCTCTAATAGGGATGGGAAAGATACAGAAGAGTAGGTCGCATATAAAATATCTTCACTGTGAATAGAATAGTTTCACGAGCAATTTTCACATTAACGGACAGATTCTTTGAAAGAAAGAGATTAGCACGTAACCTGAAGATTTTTATTTGACTGTATATCCATATCAGCATTGCCCTCTTGGACACCATTAAGGTGCGTATACAGTCAGATGACCTGAGATAGTCAAACATGGTCTAATCAGCGATACGTTTTAGTTCAGCGTAATACTTTAGCGTTTTACATGACTATATTAGTAGTATTTATACATATTATATATTTTCTGGTTATAGAATATTTTCTGGTTTTTAAGGCCTTGATTTTGAGCGTTGCTTTTTAGTTTTCCTATAATGTGTTCATAAACAGTGTACATCTGATTCATAATAGTATTTCATATGTCACTGTTTATAACGACTACACACTAATCATCGTATTGTGGAAATGTATGTGCATCCGTCTAGTGCGACTGGGGTCTATTTGACTTGAGCTGATTTACACCTCAACCGAACTCTTCGTTGGGTTTTTTGCATCTTCAGAAACTGTGCGACCCAGCAACTGGTGTGGTTCCTCATTTAAGTGCCGCATAGAGGGACCTGCATCGTAAAAACGGATGCTGTTTACTGGTTCGCCCTGCGCCAGTGGCGGGCGTCCGGCGCGACCATTTAAAAGCGTTCATGATGTCGAGCACCGAGCGACCAAAGTGAATCCGGCAGACCGATGAGAAAGTAAGGCCAGGATACAGCAAAAAGATAAGCGGCTATGCTGCTTCCATGCTATTGTGATAATCTCTGCCTTGTTCTCTATGTATCTCTCTCCGTTGTTATCTAACCCACAGTAGGACGATTCGGTAGGGGGAATCACTGGGAGAGGACAGCGAAGGGATAACAGCTAGCGTGTAAACGACGGGCAGGCCACTTCCAGGCATTTAGTGCCTTCAGTAGCTCGCAGACTTTGCGAGCAACCGGCCGAAAACAGAATGGGAACGCTTGTGCCTTTGTTGCAGGGCCTAGCGACGCGCCTACTGTGTCGCGGTGTAAGTAAACTTCTCCCTCGGCCGGCTTTGAGCGGGCCGTTGAAGGGAGAAGAAGTGTAAAGCAGTGTACCTTTTAGTCTCGTCGTGGTCGTCATATCGCAGTAAAGGCGGTACTAGTCGCAGCAGTAGCAGCATCGCTGAATGCCGTTGTCTCAGTGGTTCGCCGACTCGCCATTTTACCGTCAGTCTGTATTCTCCGGTATGGTGTAGATGCATATATGCACTGTGTGTATGGTAGGGATCATCCCCTGTAACGAGTTGGCGGTCGTGACGATAGTCACTCCAGCGCGCGAAGCGCCAGACACGAGTCTTATTCCTGGCGTGCGGGATTTGAATGTGTAAGGTCCCACTGAAATGGTTACTCGTTGCGTCGTTTACGTCTGTGCGTATGCACACGGGTGTCTGCGTGCTTTGCCATAGAACACGGTCTCGAAAAAGTATACGAGGAAGTGGATGAGGAGGACACAGACGCTGGCGCGGCTACCGCAAACTTCCTCGCAGCAGCGCACAGGCGGCAGGCGATTCAAACGCCAACGTAACCACTATGGATTTTGTACGGTTGGATGGTTGGCAAAGGCTGGCAAACATATCCAGGCAAGCGCATATACGAGCAGCACTGCACAGCAAGCTCGAGCGTATATGGCAGGAAAGCGTTGGGGAGCACAGCCAGGAGCTATTCTGCCGCTACGGGCTGCCGCTGCCGGCGCCGCAGCCTCGTCGTCCGGCTAGAAGGGAGACTGAGGCAGGCAAAACTATATATCATATCTATTATCACCATTGCACGACTCGACGCTGCGCTTCGTACCCTTCCTTTCGCTTGGAGTACTACAGTGTGCACTGTCGCTGCGACGGCGGCAGCCGTCAATTCTGTACAGCGGAGTAGGCAGTTTGCTGCTAGCAGGAAGCTGTCCAAGCCAAGCACAGCTTGGACGCCCGACCGTCGGCCAGCCAGGAAAAGGGGTGTTTAGGGTAGTAGGAAGGAACGGCGCGGAAACTGGGAATGGGAACGGAGGCGGAGATGCCAGAGAGAGAGAGAGACAGAAAAAGAACGAGGGTAAAGGGACCCGATATGAGGGGGTATATAAGGGCTGTTGGAGGTTGGCGAAGATAGCATGGGTCGGGTTCTGCTCGCTTGGCGGAAAATAGGTATAGCTGGGTTCCTCGTTCGTCTGTAGAGGGAGGCCGATACAGTTTAAACTCGGCGTCCAGACGGGTCCTGACGCTGACTAAGATAGCGACGGCTGCAACAGCAGCGGCAGGCAGCCACAGCGACACCGAGGTCGGCCCCTGTCCTAGTCGCGATGTCGATGCGCCCTGTATCGTCGACGCATCCTCCTATTACCCCTTAGAGCTGGCAAGATCACACAGGCGACCGACATGGCTGGGTCGATACTTGGCAAACTTTTGCGTTCTGCCAGCAGCCACATCAGGTGACAGTGATAGTGGAAGGGGTAGCAGTATCCCCAATCGCTGCTGTTGCTTCTGCCGCCGTTCCTCTTCCGTTGCGTTGTATCCTGTGCACCAACTAGCCAGCCAGCCAGCCAAGCTGGGAGGAAGGCACAGGAGAAGGAAACGAGCGAGCGAGTCGATTCTCGCAACGGTCGAACACATTTGACGGTGTAGTGCTGCTGCTACGAAGGCGTGCAAACGAATAGAAATTGGTCCTACGTACAGACGGGCATATACGAGAAGCGGATAGACTACTACCCTCCTTTCTCTGCCGAACCTTCATAGCTGCTCGCTTCCTTTGATTATGGAATGGGAAACGACACGTAGTGGTAAGCGGTCAAGCGAGCATGTAAGTTGGCCGGGGGGAGGGGGGGGGGACTCTGAAGAAGATGACGACGACGACGAAGACCAAGAGGCAGTCAGAAACACTACAGCGGTAACGGAAGGCAATTTCAGTTTAAAAAAGACGAGTGGCATGCTCTGCAAAAGTCTACTCGTCACTTTTTCATTTCTCGTTCTCTCATTAGTTTACCCGGTTCTTTTAACTTTTCCACTTATGTTGTTATGTACTTATACTTGTCGAGGAATGAATACGTGGAAAGTCGCAAAAGGAAGGGGGAAACAAGGACCTGAATTTACGAACAAAGAGACAAATGGCAAAAATCTGTACAGCGGGAAAAATGACGATCATTCTGTGTGGTATACATTTAAGGGTAGACGAGTGCGTTTGTCACCCCGTATATTTTTGAGTAGATACTTCTATCGTTTACTATTATTATTATCAAGCAGTTATTGAGCCCAACCGATCGAAACTGAACTTGCGCAAGTACGGTGCGTATTGTATCACACGTATCGTCAACCGAACTAACCAACAAACTTTGTCGCTCCCAAAGGACGTGACTTGAGATGGTTAACTTTAGCTGTTCAGACACCGAAGGAAACATAAAACAGACAGCAAGCATATCTGGGAATTGAATACGGGAAGGCTGTAAAATGCGAGCTATCGGGCTAACAGTAGCTGGGAGGGGTACAAGAGATTAGAGTACAATTGAGTTGAATGACTCATATCCGGAGCTGGCTGTATCCGGCTTGCCCTGCAACTGCTGCGATGAAGATATGGGCTCGAAATAATTGTGATTGGTTTTGTGACTATAGGCGCCACTCGGCCTCTCTCCTTGATCTGCCCTCCTCATCCGTTCCGGAGTGTAATTCAATAAAGAATACCGGGATGGCCAAGGAGTTCGTAATTTGCGTCTTTCACTGCGGCAGCTCCCTTTCGAGCGACGCACATTGCGGTTAGTACTGGCCCCGTCACCCCCATCGCAACCATGACTGTTGCTATGGAGGATCTTGCTGCAGCTGCCGTTGGGCTTCAAGCAGCCGTCGTATCATACGAGCGAACGCATTAATAGCAGTAGTATTAGCGGTAGAAACATCCAAACTTGTTTTTGGTCAGCAGTCGAGTTGTAGCTGGCACCCCGCACTCAGCAGCCGCTGTCAATGATATCGAAGAGTAGAAGAGACGCTGGTAAAGAAACTTACTCCACTATAGACCACCACAATCGACACTCCTGGGCGATGTTACCATTCGGCATAAAGATCGTGCACCAGGGACAACATTTCAAGGGTTTAAGGAAGAAACGAGAAGAACACGTAGTGAAGGCGCGACGGGGTTGGGGTTTGCGATCTGTCAGGCTCAGAATCAGGCACTGCGAAACGAAGGCAAACGGAGTCGGCATGGGACCGGCGTCATCACTGCCCCGGATGGTACGATTCGAGATCGAGGAAGCGACATGCTATAGAAAGCATAGTTGAAACGATCATGACAACCAATGACAATCGCTTGTGGATTTATGTATTATTCCGTTAGGTTAAAATGGACTGAAGGCTTCATTGTCATGGAAACAGCAAAAAATACGTTGGCGCTAAGCGTTTTGTAGCAACGTTGCCTATTGACAAAGGTGAATTGAAGGCCATAAGGCACCTGACAGATATGGTCCTAGTGGATGGTGCTTGAGAAAAGCAACTGCTGCTATTGCTGGCGGTGTCGTCTCATAAAGGAGAACAACGCAAATTAGGCGAAATGGAGACGAAGTACATGTATATCTAAATTACTTAGTTGCGTATAGAAGAGTCTCAATGAAAGGGTTTCATTAATTCTATAACAGATGCGCATTAGCAGGCACTGTGTTAGCCTTATACCAATAAAGTATTGGACGTCTAACTGCAAACAAGAAGTTACCCATTTGCTAATCACTATTACGACACGTAGCACAATTTGCATGGTGGTCATCCAATGCCCGGGCAAACCAATTACATTATATAGCATAATGTAAACATTATATATTACATCAAATAATGCCATGGAGAACATAGCTAAAAGATTTCTAAAACTTGTCGTATTCCCTAACGATGCTCGTTCTTCTTTTCGTTCTCTTGCAGATTACGCATGCGCCTCGCCCAGACTCTATATTCCTTCAGACTACAACCCTCAGACGGGTTTGGCGGGCCCAATTTCACCAGCTGCCAGCCCTCGCGATTCGCAGCAATTCTCGTCGGATCCAACGGCGGTCACACGCGTTACGCAGCCACCTGCCAAGACATACCACCAGCTAACGACAGCCCACGACTCCGTGTTCGACTTGAATGGCATTGAGCGCACGTTCTTCGCTAAAGCAGTGGCCGAGGCACGGGGTCCTTGTCAAAGCGACGATTTACCACCGGCGTCGACGCCCCGAGCAGACGTGCTATCGGCTACAACGTCTTCCACGGCTGCTTCAACAATCAGTTCGTCGCGATCGGCGACACCGAATCTGTTGGCCGTGACGACGGTGTTGACGACGACGTCAACAACAACGAACAGTTTTACAACGAACAGCAGCAACAGCAGTGGCGGCCACAGCAACAACAGCCATAGTGGCCCTCCATCGCCGACGTCGACGGCCGCTCTGCTTCCGACGTTGCGCGATCTTCGTGAAGCAACACCTAGCCCAAGTCCGCCAAGTGGACCTGGCGGTGGCGGGATCGGTGGAACAGGAAATGGCAGTGCCGGAGTTATTAGCGACGGCCGCAGCGCGCGAAGCAAGCGTCGCCTCTATTCATCGTCAGCCAGTAACTGCTCATCGGATAGTGAACGTTCGTCGAGTCCATCGAGTGGCAAGTATGTGTGCCTGGAGTGCGGCAAGCACTACGCAACTTCCTCCAACCTCTCGAGACACAAGCAGACCCACAGGAGCCCCGACTCTCAGCTCGCCAAAAAGTGTCCGACTTGTGACAAGGTACGTGCGAGTTCGGCGGGTCAGATTGTGCAATATAGCTGGCTTGTGCTAGTAGTTATTATAGTAGTATCAGTCGATGTGACCGTGCTAGTAGGGTCGCCGCTAGCGTGAGAGGGCTAACAAAGACTCGTGCTCACTGTCAATGTCAAAGGCGTCTTTGTTGGTCGTTGGTAAGTTTTGGCCTTTGAAGTTTTTGAGCACATGTATTATGTTTCCTGAGCATAAATATATGCCTGTATTCAGATGTATATGTGCTTGCTGTTTCACAGTATACACAATACATGTGGATAGCCTGTCTGTGTTTCCCCAAGCAGCCAGAATCAACCTACCCTTCGCTAACTTGGTAATCTTTGACATTCGTAGAGGGGGATTTGGCGCTAAGGCCTCTTTTACTGTTTTGTTGAGTCGGTTCACGGTTACACGATTGCGCTTCTGAACTACGCCACGACGATGAACTGGCCGTTAGATGCGGATAGCTTCGCAAACGAGTGTCACCATCCGCGCTTCGTTATACGGCAACCGATATTTTTTAGGAAAACCCACTGCTTTTGTTACTGCTTTTCCTGTCTACGGCTTTTGCTGCGAAATCGGTGCTGCTCCCTAACCAGTTCCTTCAAAGCACGCACCCCGTTAGCGTCTTGATCTTGGCTTGGGCCTAGGTTCTTGAGATCACAGACACACGCACATGCACACGCACATACACACGCGGCCCTGTTTCCGTAACGCTGTTCGCTGGGCGACGTAGCGACCGACGAGGGTCGCGCGTCCTTCTTGTCTCGTTTCCCTATTCATGGAATTTGTAGCAAGCTTTACACATTTCAACGTTAACCGACCAGAACGAGTAGTAGAACGATGGTGTGGCGGACAAAGTATCCGGTTAGGCCGACTACGCTCGGGGATGTCCATCGCTGACTGAGCGTTGGTGCCTTGTGGCTAGCTTGTTGCTCGATCAGTGCTGGCTTTACTGGTCGCACAAACTGGAGATGAACTAAGGGGGGTGGAAGTGGTGCCGTTTCAACTGAGTGTAGACAGATAGATGAGGGGCCAGCACACAAGTGGTCCTGCATGCCAGACCCACTGATTCAATGCCCGCGCTTTTTTCATGGACTGCCTTCGTATGTCAACCCTGTATCCCAGTGTCACGAACTAGCTACACAAGGCTACTGTCATCTATCTACGATAGTAGCGTGGCGGCAGTCGTCATTGGCACCCCTTTAAGATATTTCTGCCGATGCTCCGACAGTAACCATGTTGCGCGTTGTTTTTTTTTGTTTCCAGCTAAATCAATTCAATCTTTTCTTTTCATCTAGACGAACTAATTGTCTCAATGCGTATACCTTTTATAGGTGTATGTGTCGATGCCAGCACTGGCAATGCACATCCTCACCCACAACCTGAGTCACAAGTGCGAGATGTGTGGCAAGGCGTTCTCGCGTCCGTGGCTGCTGCAGGGCCACATGCGATCGCACACCGGCGAGAAGCCCTTCGCCTGCGTTCAGTGCGGAAAGGCATTCGCCGATCGCTCCAACCTCCGAGCGCACATGCAGACACATTCCACTTCGAAGCATTTCCAGTGTCCCAGGTAGGTCAAGCCTACTTCAGCGAACATATATATATCGTCTATAGCAGTTAACTGGAATAGGTATATAACAAAAGTAGTAGGTATCTCTGGATGGAAACGCCGACTACATTATCGGAAAGTGGGCAGTATGGATATACAGGCACATAAGCGCTTTGCTTCTTGAAGCTCGCATCAGTTCAATTGCGCTTCAGCTGGTCAAGAAACTTGGCTTAGATGAAGACAACTCCGAAGGGTAACGTTGTGCTTTCGTTTTAACCGTAACTCTTAGTTATGGCACAAAGCGTTGATGGCCGTTGTTGAGCAACGCACAACCTACGATATAATGCAACAGCACCAAGGAGTGGCACTCGCAAAGAGTAGTTAGATCAGCACTGCCAGGAAAACGCTGCTGACAGCGGCTTACCACCTTGATGGCTGACTGGCCTGCCTGCGGCGACTTCGTTCCCAGCCGTTGCCGCACAGCTTACCGCCGCGAACACGCTAGACGGAGGGGCCCCGGGCGGAGTCGGAGCGAGCTGGGCCGGACGAAGCGGCTAGCAGGCGAGCTGCGTAAACATCAAAGAACATGGCCTTCCGCCATGAATACTCGGCGACGATTGCCTGCTATTTAGTTATTCCTCTTTCGGTGGTTCTCGCCCGCTATCCCCTCCCGTTTCTACTACTGCGCAGAAGCGGCACCTGCAGAGTCTGACCATAGTCAGTGGCCGGGCGGTCAATGCCAAGGCCGCTTCTTTTCTGTTAACTTGACTCTTGATCACTGCTTTTATTAGGCGAGATATATGAGTAGAATACCGTCAGGAGCTCTGCGTGTGTCTGTATGCGTGCGAGTGAGTGGGAAAAGGGATTTAGAGAGCAACGAGAGTGCTATTAATCGGATCGCTGGTTTGCTTTATTTTGTCTGTCTTTTTTCGGTGTAATGAAACGTCGTGGACTTCGGTGCAACAACAACGACGACGACGACGACGACGACGACGACGACGACAACGTGAACACCATGACAACCGACAAATATAACAATATTCATCGAATATTATAATGGGCTTTATTACTTAGGTGCGATAAAAGTTTCGCTTTAAAGAGTTATCTTAACAAACATCTTGAATCGGCGTGTCAGACCAAGGATGATGTAAGCTCAAATTCCTTCTCATCAATGGCTGAAGCATAGTTGAAAAGTGATCCATGAACGAGACGTCTACGGAACGTACATTTAGCTATTGTGAGGTGGTTATTCTACCGAGTAAGTGAAACAGTGTCTTCGAAACAGAGTTTGGAGTCAGTGTACTTCAACAGCTTACCAGCTTCATGATACTGTCAGATTTTTCAGTGGTACGTTGGCTAGTAAGTGTTTTCATAATATAGTCAGGGGCAGACACTATGAGCAGGAAGCCTACCAATACGTAAGATTGTGAGAGACTACTGGGCGTGATGTCACCCTTCGCCAGATCGACCTTACTTAGGTGAAAAGGACTCGACAGAGAGGCGATTGCTGTTAGTCAAATTATCTTTATTCTACTTTAAAATATATGGAAGCTTGGCATCTGGGAGAGATTGCCAAGCAGCTTGATCACATTTTGTAGGTGCTCGATTTTGTAATATAAATACGATTGCTGATACTAGTATAACTACAAATACCTGCACGATAGCATTAATGACAATTTCACTTAAGAGAAAGAAACAAAAACAACGTCTTCATCTCTTTCTCCTACCGCTATAACTATGATCAGTAGCGTACTGTGCTCGACTATTGCGCCCTATATCATCCGCCCTATATCATCCGCCCATCCCCAGTGCCGACTCTCCTTTTCGACCAGCAGCTATTTAACGGCTAACAATTACTTGCACTGGTTAATGCCTAGGAATGGAGTCCTTAAAAAGAACAACAGTCCCCTGTCCATGGTTCCAGTCGACTTGACCTGGCGTGTACGGGATATGAGCAATGAAGAGAGGAGAGCTGGTTCTAAGTAGTTCAATTGCCCCTGTCCCTATGCACGTGTAAACATGCGCAGGTGTAGTCAGATCTGAGACCCTTCCCACGCCGACGAGCTTTAAATCGTTCGCTAATGCCACTTGGCATATTGCGCGTCGAGGGAGGCTTAGATTCAGACTCACACTTAGGTGGCACAACACGATCACCCAGACAATTGGGGAGCTTCATAAAAACAGTGTGCTAACTTCCTACATCCCCCGCGTACTGTTTCCCTCATTGGCCACCGCATTTAGTGCTTCGCAAGAGCTTCCGCTTAGAGTCGCTTTGTGCGCTTCCTGTGCAGCGGACTGCTGCTCGCCTACATCCTTTTTGGTTGCACGTTCACTAGATCGGCCTCCTCTACCAATCCCCGTTTCTCGGCCGGCAGCAGGCCCGCCTCGAAGATCATCTGTTGCCAGAAAAGCCGAGAGAGGTTAGCACTAGTGTCTGACTGTGGCCAAACTGTGCTCCGCTCAACGATCAGAACGAAATAACGTGCGTGAGAAGAGAGAGGGAAATACATACAGCAGTAACATTTAAATCAATGGACAGCGACTGACGAACGGACAAACAGATCGCAGCCAGACAACATACCCATCCCAGTAGCTACAATTCAAGCAAGGCAACTCCTTTCAACGAATCTTTAACTCTTCTAGCTAACAATAATAATAACAACTAAATAGCAATGACGATGATGATTTTTGATACGAGTGCTAATATAGTAAAGGCAGAGTCTGTGTTTGTTTGGCAAAGCCCAATATAATGCATCAAGCGTGTTCCCAGATCAAGTAAAAACGAACGAAACGATGGGTCAGCGTTGTCCTGTAGATTAATGATATGTGATATAGATTATATATGTACAGACAATACTATATACAAAACGAGATGACTGCAGTAGTAATCAACAGAGATAACGGATAGAATAATATACTGATAACAATCACATTTTTGCCGACTAAACAGGTAAGCTTAGGGCCATCAAAGTAAGAATCATCGTGCTTTTGCCGGTAGAGAATCATCTATATTTTTATTACTATTTGCATTAAATGAAAAAAAAAAATATATATATATATATATATATATATATATATAAATGCCATAGTAAGTAAGTGCTCCTCTCGTGATTCGTGTCTATGAAACACTCAAAGGACGAGCGCGACAAACGATATTATAATTATACCACTAAGATTATTGTTCAAAATAAGTTCAGTAAATAAGTGTACACCTATACTACACGTAAGTGTATCTTGCAACGGCGTTCATGTATGCTTTTAATGAACGTCATAAGTTGATATATATAAATGCTACAATCATTTAGCGCGTCCGCGCAAAGACGTTAACTTTGTCCTCCGGTGAGTCTTCTAGTCAACAGTATATAATTATATGATAATATGAAATAATACAAGATAAGCAACAATGATTTACGTCCTATTACGTTAAGTGTTACGCTTACAATCCTTGCCTCATGATAATATCGTATGTAGTAGTCCTACTACATGCTCGTAGTAGCAGGCGATAGTAAACCCCCTTCATGCCTACTGCGACAAGTGCACGTCATTGCGTACAATACACGACTTTCAATGCTAGCGTTATTATTATGGCGAGGTGCACAGGGCGGCTATGCAGAAAACTCTGAAGCAACGCCATTTGTATGACAAAACGATCTGAAAAATTGAACAATCTGGAGGTTAAGGACGACGCCGGCTGGACCGCGCGTCAGTCCGATTATGCAGTTGTCCTCATTCCTTGAGTTCTGGCATTGTTATATAGCATACCGCCGCAGTAGCATAGATACCTATACGCATACAATGTAATGGTGTTATGCAAGGACAAACAACCATTATAAAATGTAGCGCCACATATTTAATAAAGAAACGATGTAATTAATATATATATATATACCTAGACGCGATAGTAACAGCAACATTTTTTGCGCTGACCTTATAATTAAAGCAATAATTTTTCTTCCCATGGAAGCCTCGCACGAGTGGTCGAGGTAATTGGTACGATTCTGGGGATGGGAAACCCCAGAGTGCACCATACCCCGGTCTCGTTTTGCGGGCGAATCCACGGGCGATCACTGATCACTGATGCAGATGGATCATGTCCGGTGCGTAATCGGCTAGTTCGTTGCGTATTTGGTAACAACGGACTGCCGATAACGTCGCGCCCGGTCTTGGCCGACGTTAGAGAAAGAAAAATAAATATTATATATAAACAGACACGAGTATAAGAACGAATCCGCGACAGAGACAAATATACTATTATATACACACAAGCAGTGAATATGGCAGAGGATAAAAGTAAAATGCCTATGAGACAATGGCGTGAGAACAACGCAAGGAGCAGAAGTATCTGGAGAATGAGGATGACACAAAACGATGTTCAGGACGACTCATTTGTAGATGCTTTATCATCTCGCTGCTGGTCGTTTAGCAATCACTACCGAAAACGCGTGTTAGTTAGAAACTGTTTGTTTAATAGTTTTGTATAGCATCTTTGTTACGTGTTCCACTGTAAGCGGACACTATCCGAGAATCACGTAATTATCCGAATAACTAGCGCGTCATCACTAAAAGCATTTTTCCGAACGACTTGCCAATTGCCTCGTTAAGCCGCCGCGCCATTTCGAAGTTAGCTCACGTCCTTCTCAATTTCTAATAATATTATTAGATATAAAGTCCCTATTAAGATTATTATACTACCTTGAATAGCTTATATGTGTTAAACCGACTACCCTACCTAGGCGTATGTGTGTCGGGCTCCATATGCGATTATAGCAGAACATTCGATATATAGACCTCTCATATAATTACTCGGAAAGTATTCCCGGAACTCATGTCTGACCCGTTAGTCGAAATGCCTGTGCGTTAGCTATAACGTATAATGAATATAGCCGTCAACAGATCTTCAAAATTAGAAGCAGAATGTCTATGGTGAAGAAATTAAAGAATTTACTAAACTATTGAATGCCATTTAGAACATCTTCAGTAATTATGTACACGGTTCTTAATAATCAACGAAATATCAACGACCAGTAGCGACGGTGACTCAGGCGTTTTAGAGACTACATATTTGATTAATCTATTTACTGGTACATATATTTACATATACTAGTATACATAACGCTATATATCTAAATATATTAATATATTTAAAAATTACTATACTTTCCAATGATACGACAAGACGACTAGAATGAATGCAGTACTAATAATGATGATAATGATAATATCAATGAAGTTGGCAAAAATCATACAAAAACAAGGACTAATGAATATATATATATATAATTATTACTGAAATAGTAAAGGGAGGATAAAATGAGAAATAGTAATCTTGATGGTGATGATAGTAATAACTAGTACAGAGTAAGGTGAAGATCAGTTGATGAGAAGTAAAAAAATATGATAAAAGTACATGAAAATGATGACAACCTACTAAAAAACACGGAACGAAGAATGCAAAAGACGATTGCACAAGTTGATGGATCTGAGAGTGTCGACAGGTCCACCACAATCCGCTGATAGAAAGCAGGAGGCGATAGGGAAACAAAGAAGCAAGATAGGACAACCATAGAAGAAGTAGAAAAAGTAATTAAAGAAAGTCAGGCAAAGGGAAGTAGGACAACAGGTAATAAGAAAGCCGAACTGTAGTGGCGGCTACCGTACCTTGGCGTTGCCGCGTTGTGGGCAGTTATAGCAGCAGCACCACTGTAGGCTACACGCAGCCAATGTCTCGAACATTTAAGAATGTCCTGAGGCGGAACCCGGCATGGTGTCGCGGGTGTATTCGCAAGCAATAACTCTTCTTTAGGTAGTTGTTGTCGTCAGCGAGACACGTGTATTCAATGGTCCGTCCGCGCAGGGCATTTCTCCTGTTTGCTAGATGGTGGTAACTGCACTAGTTGGTGCACTGCGAGGCAATGGCGAGAAGCATCAGTTGGTCGGCCTCCCGGCCGTTCCTCCGGTCGGTGTTCGATGTGGACGAACAAGCAAAGGGGACTGGGTCAGTTTCGACGGCCCGGAAGCCGAGCCACGAGGCAAGCAAACGGTGGCCGTACGATGCAAGGCAAGGCAAGCAAGTAGTGATGTCGTCGACCGCTGAAAAATGAAGCTTGCCAAGAGGACCGACTAATTGGTCGCTTGCTGGCTGGCTTGCTAGATCGGTCGAAAGAAAAAGCGAAAAAGTTGGAGCTTTAGACATGGGAGACAAACCCAGCGAATGCAAGTAACCAGCCGGTCGCAAAATAGGCAGCCACTGCTTCTACGGCCCGCTCCCTTCCAACAGGCGAAACCGGCAAACGGCCGCTCAGAAGCAGTAGGGTGAGTAGAAAGGAAAGTTGCCGAAAAAAAGCTCAACGCTTGAAAGCATCGGTAGCCGCATCTCAGCTTCAGCGGTACCAGTAGCCCCTTCGCCCCAGTTTCGGATGAATGAATTGTCAAACGCTTGCCGTTCGGCCCCGTTCTCCCTTCCAGATCGGTTTCCCTTCTCAGACCCCTATCACGCTTCTCGATTTGCCTCTTCAGCTAGCGAATAGCAAAATGAGCGAACGAGCAAGCAGTCGTGTGGATGGACAGATAGGCCGTCATCCACGACGTTCTATGTGTGTCTCTCACTTACTGCTTTTGCAGCGCTATCTAGGCTAGTACTCACTAAAGCGTTTGTGTCGGGAAAACTGCAATTGGGAACTCCTCATCTCCCTCTAGCAGACTGCGAAGGATAACAACGGTTGTCGGGAGTGCGCTGAGAAATGATGCTCGCTCAAATCAGAGGTTTGTCCCTCTATCTGTCTTGCCGCACCTCGACAATTGCAAGTGGTGTACTTGTGCTGCTTCTGGTACTGCCACAGACTTAACCACCGCCATCGTCTCGGATAGTGAAACTGTGTTCCTTTTCAGTAACCTCGCAATCCAGTGTTCGAGAATTGACTGAAGGGCGACGAGCTAAGAGCAAGAGAGTTCTTTTACCCACTATACCCCTCTTACTCCGATTTGTACCTCAACTATCCCGTTTTTCAACCCGCTATCCCTAGTTCTCCAGACGGATCAGGTCTTGAGGAGAACGGCAGCCAGGATGCCGTTACAATCACTATGTTCTCGTTGTACTACTCTGGCTTCTTTCGCTTCTTCTCCTTCGCTCTTTTCCGCCTTCTCCAGTTCCCTAAGATTACCCAATTCAGATGTTATTGTTAGCACTGTTAGGGTTATGATCGGCAAGCAGTCCCGGTTTAGCAAAAAAGCTTTGAAGGGTAGCTTCTGTCACAGTAATGTTGCATAAGCAGCGTTAAGCCAATCGGTAGTAGAGATGCAGAACTAAAGGGGACGGCCAAATGAGGAAGAATGCAACGCGAGTGTACGCTGTGCGTACGTGCAAATTAAAAAACTTGCCCATCGATAGCTTGTTCTGAGGCGACGGCGAGGCACCCATCTCCTGCACGATCTACATAGCTGAATCAAAGCGGGCGAATGTGCTCAAGGGATAGAAACATGGGCCACCTAGATTTTTTGATCAACCTCAGCTTTCGCTTAGCCGTACCATTGGAAACAGTAGCTTTCCGTCTGGCGCATTCGATCGCACCAGATCTGTTCCCCTTACTATGCGCTTAGTAGAATTAAGAAGAGTGGATCCATCCTTTGAGCACCGTGATCATGTAGTTGAAAATGCCCTTCGCCCCATATTTTTTTGCACCCCTGCTGCCCGACCGCTCGGCCGACCTGATCGACAGACGTAGTGAGTAGATCTTATGCAACGACCTTCTAGATAAATAAATGAACTCTGCGGTATATATATAATAAAGTACTATAAGAGACATGTCTAATAAAGTACGAACAGGATATTAAAAGGGAACGATGGAAACAAAGCAAAATATTAAAATGGCTAAAATGTGAACTATGTTATCATAGAGCTCAAAACCCCCGTGACGAGGATAAGAAATCGACAAAGTAGTTCACTTACACAGAGATCTGTTCATCTATTTAAGTGACCTCAACATGACTTCGTGCCGCCATGCGTGACCTTGGCGACCCCCAAACATCATTCATTTGCATTATATATTCTTACAAATGTCATCTCGGCAGCAAACCTGTTACGTCAAGGCAACATTCATGACAAAGATTATTAATCATGCATAGTAATAATATTGATATCTGTATATTTTACATAATAAGATAACTATGAATCGATTGTAAAGTTATACAATAATAAACTTGTCGCTCTGCAAATATAGGAATAAATCTATATATATATATATATATATACATCGTAAAATCAGCTTGCACCAGAGATTGCACTTTGATGACCATTGAATATATATATACATATATATATATATATATATATATATATATTATCGAAACATACGCCTTCGCCTTCATCGACCACTTCGATCATCTCATATGAATAACTGCGATACGTGAGGTAAACTTCGATGATAAGGAGAGCAATAATATTACCAAAGCTAAATAATAACATGCCTGATGGAACGCTTAACGGCTGTAGCAGACGTAAAACCCAATCAATTCAGCTGAATGAATGATGATGGTGGTGGCGATGGCGATGGCGATCGGTGACAATACACCACTGACAGTGGATAGACAGACAGAGAATAAATAAAATTACAACAGGAATAACTTATATATACGTGTAGATAAACATTTTATTTATTAACAGATGGGCCATAAGGCAAATGAACACCGAACATACACCAGAACGAATGGTACTTAATAGAAGAAAACAGCTCGAAAAAGAATAAAAGGGTGAATTCTAATAAAGATGACACGACATTCATCGCGAATGTTTGTTGCAATATGTTGGTGTTTTGAATTAATGTGTTAGTTTTTACTGTCAGCCTTTTCACAGTAACTTGGATGGTTCTTTTTTTTCGAAATTAGTATCCGTCTCAACTCATCTACCGTCACTACGTACGGCGACTAATCCCTACTGGCAGCGTAAACATTTAGCCATAAACGGTCTTCTTTTAGAAACTGTAGCAGTAAAACGAGCGGCTGATTTGAAATAAACTTTGATTCTTCTTGTGAATCGGATTCGGTTCGTGCAGGATTATGCTCTTCGATCGGCAACCATTGTCTATAGTATCCGTTTCTTGTCCATACTGACGTTCCTAGAATAAGAAACAAATAAGAGACATGTAGCTAATACATCCGTACTATTTAATTGATCCGACGACTCACTCGGACGGATAGCTAATATCGACATTGCATATATTCGAAAAAAAAATACGATATAGGATCAGTTGGTTCAACGAGAGCCTGGATATGTGTATATCACGCCATATATATATATATGTATATATATGACTAGTTATTACATTTATCATTCACCGCGATCTTGTGGTCTCAGCCACCCGCAAGCCATTTACAAAATGTCCTTCCTTTTATTTGGAGTCAACTGTTTAGTACTAACTGTGCAGTAAACGATATCCCAGATGAAAGTCTGTTAAGGTGCCGTTCGAATAGGCCACGTACAAAAAATTTAAACGAAACTATAATTTTGCCTGACAGCAGGCCAAAGGTTCCAAAAATGTAAGAAAAAAACATGACAAGCTTTCGGAAAGGCTAACCGTTCTAGTTTATTTAAACGACACTATATATACGTATATATATATATATATACAAAACGGTTATTAATACTTGTATAAAACTCAGGCCTAATAAAAATGGTTTTTGGGGCCCGTTAAACCTAAATTTTATTAAGAATTTTTAAGAAGCCGCATGAAAGCTGGCAATAATGGACAATAGACTTTGAGGAAAAAACCTGTTTTCAGTTTCGTCAACGTTTAACCCTCACAAAGGGCTTTTCTTTTGTCCAAATTGCGAAAATGACGCACTGTTTTTTTTGCCAGGACGAGTTTTTCTGTTCTAAAAAGAAATGGCCCGATGAACGCATGCGTGTTACGACAAGCAGCCCTTTAAGGTTTTGCCTAATTTGAATACACCATGCTGTACACATATAGATGTGGTATTCCGGTTAATCGCCTCGGTGGGGGTGACCAGCTTCTTTCAATAGTCTGGCCGGATGCAGACCGACAAGCGCCATTCATTCGTCATAGGTCATAGTTCGAAACTAGGTAAAGGTTCATAGAAGACGTGTGAAACAGAATTCATCAACGAAACAGCTGGGCAGCCCCATAAAGGTAGTATCATAGGCGTATCCTTTTTTTTTTTTTTTTTTTATTACGAACTCGCCCGCTAACACTAACTCATTTGGGTGCGCAGTGGAATCCTGTTTCGAGATGGCTGATGCTACAAAGTTGCAATACAATAGGATTTCACGTGCAGCAATTAAAGAGGTGCTGCTCCGTCACAGAACATAAAACATTATTATATTAAACAACGTTCTTTTTGTTTGGCTACGCCGGATGTGCTGGTAAATCGAAGTTCGTTCCGAAGTACTACGTTCATTAGGAAGGGAACAGCTAAAAAGAATCGTAGATTGATCAGATACACAAAGTATTCATGAATTGCCACATCTCTCTGAGGGTCATAGTGGTTTATCCATAAAAAAAAACAAAAAAAAAAAGGCTTGCCACGCGTGACTATTTTTTAAATACCCAAACTTAAGGTTACCACTTAAATTCAAATAGAAATATCACCTATTTTCTTGACGTAGTGCTCAGGCTAATTGCGACCAATTGCCAAAGGCACAAATACTCTATTGGCACGTGAAAAGAAGACAGAAAAACAAACAGAACGTATACAGGACAGTACAGCTGCCTGCGATATGCTTATGCAGTTGACACGCGACACACGTGCATGTTCCCAATGCGTTTCAGCCATCAGTAATATGTGATCTTCTGAATACGTATTTCAGTAATTAAAATGGATTAGTAGTTATATTCTATACTCAGCCATACAGGATCAGCAGATTGAAGATAAATAGACCTGACGCAACTCGGTGTGCCCACATATTTATATACTGACATGGAGGTTTCGATAAAGCAAAACACGTTTATTGCTTTCTTCAGCAGTTTTCCAGCAATATCCGACAGTCTTTTCTGTCTAGGCGTTTTTCGAAGGAGAATTTCTTTGGCTGCTTTTGGAAAAATGGGACCCTATTTACGACCAGATGCATCCTACATCACGAATTGCTTGTTGGCTACAGAGAACAGGCTGTTTGCATGTGGCATGTTCAACTCTTGGCATTGAATGGTACGTTCTTGACCCATCGGTTCCTAGCGGGAACCTAGTGGTGACTTTGCTCAAAAGCCCGCTGTTACTATAGTCATTCAACCACGTACTACATAAAAGCACAACATCAAACCTGTTTACGTCGCTCACGTCTAAAGTTGGAAATTCGCTTTCAGATCTACAAATCTCTGAACTTTTTTAAGTCCATAAGATTATTGTGATCGATGCTAACATCGAGACGAGGCAAGCGCACCTAATTCTTGCTGGATCGACCTCCCTTCATTGCCTCCTTCCAACCTGCCTCACCCTTCTCGCGCGTATATATTTTGATAGTTAGTCACTACCGTTTGTGTAGTACAATTTCAGTATATATTAAATCATGAAAGCGGCAGAGAACACGGTATATTTGTTTTTCGTCCCCGCCCATCAATATCAGTCCGCCTGCTAATCGCACTGATACATACATGCATAAGTGATTCGAGCCGTTGATATAGTTCTATTATATTTCTACTCCGGGATAATGCAGTGAAGATTTTCACGAACTATTTTCGTACTACGCTGGCACAACATGTATTGGTTGCTCGGTTATACGATGTTAGAAAGTGTTGGCCGCGTCCATCCGAGCGAAGATTCTATCCTCATCGTTTAGCTAGAACCCAATGCGGAACGCGATCGACGGTGCATGTGGACTATATGAGGATCGTACGGCCATCCGGTTTTTGTCCCAGAGAGGCAAGAATTCCTCACAGCTTTGCGTTGTCTCCGAACTATGGAACCGTGGAAAGGGTAACGACAGTAGATGGGCGGCCGGCTTTACAGGCGGACCAGCCCACCGGCCTCGGGATAGGCCCGGGAACCAGCCAGGAACTTGTATAAAAACAAAATAAGTTAAATAGCGTTTGCGATAAGATAAACCGGGGCATTTGCTTCTCCTATCCTTCGTTCGCTCTGCACTCTTTAGTCGGTTCCTTTCTTTGCTCCTTTTCTCCCGCTTTTCCCGTGGCAAGGACTTCTTCTACTTTTGCCAGGCTGTATCAGTCTTCGGTCAAAAAGGAAAGGCTATGAGATAGAAAGGGAACGAGCTGGCAGTCCTGCCAATACTGGCAACTGGTGCTCCTTTTGGGAGAAAGAACTAACACTGCACCCTTTATCCAGCGTAGTGCTCTCAGTCCTTGCACGCAGTGCACAGGCAGCGCTTTTCTAGGCTGCTCGCCCAAGGCTGGGTTGACCAGGCATTCTACATATATGTCGAAGGAAGCATTACAGGAGGCTGCCATAGGTAGCCACATCGAAAAATGCCCCTGCTCTGATCGAACCGCCTACGCCCGTTTGCTTTCCTTGCTCAACAAACTCTTCCATTTAGCAACCAGCCGTAACTCCTCACTGTCTACGTTTAACCTCCAGCAGTTTTTCTATGTGGCATCCGCCGACCCCTGTATGCCCTAAGGTCTCTCCTTTCTAAAAGAGCTGGAATTGAGCACCATCGCGACGAGCGGAGGCTAAGCCGGCTGTTGGCTGCCTACCGGTAGCAACGGTCGGTAGTAAAGCCCGTTTTGTTGCTGTCCTGATGCTTCCACCGGAAATGGTATGCGATGCAGGTGGTGCACTGGAGGCTCATTTCGGCTGGCCCCTGAGTTACCACTGCTGCTACGACTTTCGCTGAAGAACCGGCTCTATTAACAGAAGGAACGTGTACGGTCGCCAGAGACTTGCGGCTTTTCCGACAACCGCCGTGCAGTGGTATGTAGCCGCTAGTCGGCGACGCTTGGGTGCTTGCCTATCACCCAGGGCGCGAATAGATAGAGTGGGAAGGCGCCGTTCTTCGCCCGACAACGAGCGCCATCTAAGAAGAGTGAATCGCGCGTACGCATATACGTATACGCGCGCACACCAGTGGACCTAAAAGATAATCAACGACGAAGAAAGAAATATATTTGCCTGCTGACGGACAAGGCCAGCAATAGAAAGTGTAGGTGGGCAACATTCAACTTGATGTTGTAGCAGACCACAGCAAAACGCCCGGTGGTCGCCGCCTCGGTCGTCTGCTGACCATGTCAACAGATATTATATCTCAGAGAGCTATCTTCCTGTTCTTTTCAAAGGTAAGCCCGAACGGGAAGAGACTGGTTTATAACAGGACGGGTGATGATTATTGCAGTAATGTAGGAAGGGGAAATTTTAGTGGCTGTGTAACGAAATGAAAAAGCATTACGGTCAATATAGTTGAGCGTACAAACATCACACGTCCATAATAACAATAACATATGAATGAGCAGCAATAAACACATTGTTTGATCGTTAGTAGATTAGTAATACACTTGAATAATAACATAGTATCTCTATATTAGAATAAAAGATGAAGTAAAGCTGCTTTTTTAATCAATCAAGCATTGCTTCAGGTTGCTCGACCAAAACTGCTTCGATTGATGTATAGCGATAAGATCGCGCGTCGAGGACCCACACTCTGAATGCTGTCAACGGTGGCATCGCACATCCATAAGCCCCTTAGGAATTCGAGATATCTGGTAGCATTGACTTCTTTTTTTCGGACAGTATCTTATAAAAACAAGTGCCCCTAGTATCCACTGCAAATACAAGCCACAGCTTACTTAAGAATCATCACCATTATTACCTTAGTCTTATCATTATCATTATTACCTTAGCCTCTGATCAACGCCATTCCCTCGCTTGATTCTTTTCTTGTATGCAACATAGAATGACGCGTGTTATTTCGTTTGTGCGCGTTTTAGATAAGCTCTTTGCTACTAATAGCTACGCCAATTGTGTCAACAGTTTACCACACGTGTTTCCATCTGTTTCGGATCCAGGTGCTCCTAAGGGACTCGTTTTTCTTTCCTTTCCACCCCTAAATTTTAAATTCCATTTAAATTTTTCCTAAAAACTTTCCTGATTACAACAGCTCGATTTTTCCCTTTGAGGCTTCTCCGTAGTCTTCAACATACCAGTTTCCTTCCTTAAGAAAATGTATCGGTTCGGTAACGAGTTGTTGTTTTAGCGGAGACTTTCTTACCCACTATTTTTATCGATTTTCGATAAATTTCGCTAAAGCTCTCATCTTTTAAAAGAAAAACAAAACATTATTGAAAGCTGACTTTCAGCTGGCTTCTCAAACGATACTTTTGCCCCTACAATCATTAACCTACGATGGCACTGAGTGAGTGAACGAAATTTCATCTGCTAGTAGTGCGTAGCGTAAAAATTATTCAAGCAAGTCCGATTCCCATAATAACTCTGAGTACGTTGATATTTCTTGGTTGAATTTTCATTGTCGCAAATCAGCTATTATATAGAGTTTCAGGAAGTCTTTTCCTGCCGGCAGCAAACTCCAAGGGATAGCAGAATATCGCAGATTTACCATGGCCAACATGCCTTATAGACGTATTATACATTGTGATACATTTGTCACGCACCAACACTGTCCATTGGCGGTGTCCGCAGATAGCGACTGGCACGAACAAAGACGTGAACGAGGAAATGGGTAATCATCAGCAGAAGAGTGCAACAGCATTGTCAATGTTTTGTCCAGTCAGAACCTGAACAGCGGCGTCGATGCAGCAGCTCTGCTGAGCGTGCAATCACTAGCCAGCTAGCTAGGATGACGGTGCTGCAAATCCGTGGTCGTGGTGGGCTCGGGACTATGGCGGCAGGCTCGAGCCTCCTTGATGAAACGATCAGGAAGTATGAAGCGTGTCTGAATGAGTTTCCTTGCCTCAGGGCAGCGCCTCCTCGAAGCTAACATCCATTGGAACAGCTCGACGAGCTAGTGAAGCGCTGGGACGCCCAGCCGAAGGAACAAGAGGGCTGGCTAGCGTATGTGTGTCTGTCGGTTGTCTTCGGTCCCTCTCCTCGTTCCTTTTTTTCCTCTTTGAAGAAGCAGTACAATTGCGCAGCCTCGAATAGCTGACGGAATTCCCTTAGCAACTCGTTCAGCTTCCCATATTTCATCACCACAGGCGTTCCAGTCTGTCAGGAATGACTTCGCTTTTACCAACGGCATCATTTCCCTGTCTACCCCTGGCTGCCGCTGACAAAAACTTACTTTTGGAAATAAGGTTATCCGAGCCATATAGATACAAGATGTCGAAAATGCAACCCGTATATTACAATTCTTGCCAGAATAATTAAAGTATTATCATTATCAGATAGAATAGACTGAAAGTCATTTTGGGTTCTGCAT
This sequence comes from Varroa jacobsoni, assembly GCF_002532875.2. Classification (NCBI taxonomy): domain Eukaryota; kingdom Metazoa; phylum Arthropoda; class Arachnida; order Mesostigmata; family Varroidae; genus Varroa; species Varroa jacobsoni. Next base: position 97,064 of record NW_019214464.1, read on the forward strand.
AATAGGTGTATAAGCGCATGCAATTGCGTGATGTTTTTTATTTAACTTTTGTTGATGAGTTATTGATATTTGTTCAACTTTAACTTTTTTTTACCTTCATTGTAGTTAGGATTTGTAACACGATAGAAAAATGCTGTACTGGTATGCGGATTGTTTAATACAGATGTTGGTGTCGTTGTGTGCCCCCAATTAAGGGGCTGCGAAAAACAAGAAGAGATAAAGAGAGTCAATGGTCAACTGCCGGAGTGAGTCGAGAATTGCTCCAGGCTAGTCCGGCCCAGAGTATCCAAAACTTAGTATTCAGATTGGAGTCCGCCAACTGCCCAGTTTCAACTGGCGGAACGTGCAAAGGCAGAACTTGATTTGACGCGGCCAGAGAAAGCGAGGCTTGAACCAGCGCTTGCTCTTCGTGAAGCGCTCTCTGCTGCAAAGCAGCGCCTACCGCTATTGCTGCTGCTGCGGCCGTCGAGGTTTCTTCTCGTTCATTTTCCTTTGCGTCGTCGAGAGTTCTTTGCTTACCGGCCAAGCAAGAGAGGCGAGCCAGCGAACATGGGTTTCGTTGCCGTCTGCTGCCGTGGCTGGTCGAGCTACCGGAGAGACTGTTCTCCGTGGAAAACCGAGTTACCAACGGAATGGAACCTAGTGCCGTGCTAGTCGCGGGCGTTGCTGCTGATGATGTTCAGGCCGGCTTGCGTACGCGGTCAATTACAGAGCGAGAGGGGTTTTCTCGAGGCGCTCTTTAGCTTGAAATGGAGTTTTCCCTACTAGCGACACTTCACGTCATTCCCTTACCGACCGTCAAGCCATCGTTTCTTAGCTTTTTTTTTCACAAGCTTCTCTTTCTTTCTCTTCACCTTCGTTTTCCTGCATCTCTTTTCCGCGTTCGTTTCCTGGCGCAGTGGCTCCGAAATCTTCCTGGCATTCGTTTGGGTACGGTTTGGCCCGCTTATTCGGTTGCCAAGGCAAGCAAGTAGCTGTAGCGTCCGCGGCTCCATCGGCAAACTACTCCGTCTCCGCTTCTATATGTAGGTGTACGCTTTTGCCAGCCAACGTTAGCAGGCCGCTTTCGGCCGAGCAGGCAACGGGAAGAATGGCTAAAGCAGCAAGCTTTAGTGAGTCAGCTTGGCGGAGCCGATCGACACGGACGATCAATGAGTCGTCGATATTTAGAAGATCCCACATAATGGGACTCGAAGCAAAAGAAACGAGGGCAGGGATAGGGTAGGTGAAGAAAAGCAGCGTTTTTTTACTTCTCTCAGCAGTAGGAGCAGTTCGACGTCGCTCCTACTTCTTTTTTGCTAAAAGCTGCTGAGGCTAACTGGTGCTCCTCGTTTGGCCTTCAACAAAACCCCTACATTGTCAATGGTTCGCTCGCTCCTCTGCCCGATCTCGCAGCCGTCGGTACGCGAGGAGGGCCAAAACCCAACTCAACTGGCACCCGTTCCCCTCTACCCCTCAACTTCTGCGTACTGCGGCCAGTCTCCTGAAGAAGCCGTTTACGAAACAGCCCCTCATCACCAATGGTTCAGCCGCGGCAACGTAGCTCTATCACCTATCGCCGCTCGCATGTTCCCATTTCCTTGCTCTCTCCACTCGTCTACGGGAAGGGACCGTAGACCAGCGTTTCTCCCTTCCCTCTGAGCAAAACGCATCGCCTTGCCTCGCCTCGCCTCTGTCGCCCATCGCCTGCAGTTTCTCGTGGTCGCTGGTCGGGTTGGGTCGCTAGTCCCATGAGTGACGCTTCCTAACAGGCTACTATAACTGCTACCGCTGCTACTACGACTGCCACTGCTAGCTGCCTTGTTTTCCGTCGTGTTCCATCCCGTTGTCGAGTTATTGCTTTCATGCCATTTACCCTACAGCTGCTGCTGTTGCTCCTGCTACGCTCTTGACCCTATTTCTATTCCCTGCGCCTCGTCTCGCCTGCTCGGTCTCTCACCCAACTGCAGTTTGCTCGCCCGTTTAGATCGGCAACTAAGGCCTGCCGAAGTCTCGACTTGGTCCCCAGCCGCCCACCTTCTTTAATATCGCTACTCATTCCCTACTTAATGCTACAATAACTAAACGCGCGAAAATTGCTAAATATTCTAGTGCTACTGTTATTTCAGCTGTTAATGTACTCACCGTTCCTTAGTCGGCGCTCATTTTCTCTGTTTATCTATATACGGCTCCAGGGCCAATGTGCGCTTTCCCTCCTTGTATAACGCAGCCGTTAGTAGCAGTGCCATTAATACGAAGGAACACAAAATAATGAGGAAGAAAAGGAAAAAGGCGAATAGAACACGCGAATGGAATCGCCATGCCACCTTGTACGATTCAATTGTATACGCGCATCAAAACTAACAGAGATATGGGGACATCAACATACATACACATTCAGACGTGATCAGCAAACCGCAATTAGATAGTGGTCGTCCTCGTCGGCTTCATGGCTTCCTCGCTTGGTCTAACGGACGAAACCGGAGCCAGCACTCTGGCCATCTCAGCAGTGTAACCAAACAGCATAAAGTCGCTGGGCAAAGAACGTTCCCTCCTCAGGAAAGAATGGGAGCGGGTTTGAGGGAAATGGGGCTTTGTTACTTTGGTCTATTTCGAGGCCAGATAGCTAACCAGGGTCGAAACGGCGACCAAGCGCGACGACTATAAAAATACAAGTGAAAAGAACGGCAGTAGGCTGCACGCCATTCGGTTGCTTATCAGCTGTCGATGTTCAGGGGCCTCTGCCGAACCGAAAAACGTGAGCCTATAACGAGGAAAAAAGCGAGAGCAGTATAAGGCACCTTTTCTAGAAAATGGTTAGACATTCGATTCGACAATCATTCGACGAACAGGCTGAGGGATCAGAAATGTCAACCGTTCCGGACAGCTAATACCAACAGACGCTAAAGACAATACAGGCAAAGTACGAACTCATTGACTACCGCTATAGAACTATTGCGGCTACTGCTTGTCCAGCTAGCGAATGCAGATAGTCTTCGTGAGTAGGGGTTTAATCAGAAGGCGATTGCGGCGAGCAATCTGCACTAGCCGAGACTGATATATTCAGCATGGGTTAGGTTATATGGTGCTTACGGTCTGATCAAAGCCATACAGTAAGAATAAGAAGTTGAGGTGGTGGCTGAAGATGGCTGAGGTAAGATACATTGAGGATGACCAAAAGCTGAGACATATCATTTCAGCTAACGGGAAGATACATGCGGCTACTGCAGCCGCATCCCATGCTGTTGGTGGATCAGCCCAGATCGATAAGCAGCCAATGTATATCTACGGGTGAAGGAAACGGGCTTTCGAGTAGCAGTATATCCTTCCTATTTTACCCGACAGAAAGCCGCTGTCCTGCTGAACATTACCTAAATACACGCACACATATACCGACTCACACTGCTTATAACTAACATATCAACGGTTTGCTTAGGTTTTTCTAGCTTCGGGTTATGGCCTTGTCTTGGATACAGTCAGTTAACACCGTGGCATTATTCCTATTGAAAAGAAAAGATAATGCTTCAGTACTACCAACCTAGTTCTACTGCAATCGACAGCAAGAACGCCACCTCGCATGATCATATGCATCGCTGCCAGCAGTCAGACTTTGCAAGTTTTTTGTGCTAACGCAGCGCTCACAAAGCTGATTCGGTCGATTTATGAGTCGATCAGCTCTCAGATACGTAGTTGGATCTGAATTTGGATTTTTCTCTGCTCGCTTCTCACCGGGTTGATCCATTCTACCGAACTAGTAGAGTTCCCATCATATCCCCCTGCATTTAAGCGCATCCAGTGACAGTCTACGACCCCCTCTATTATTGCTGCTGCCACTTCTGCACGTCCCGGCGTTTGTTGCTCTCATTTCCGTCTAGGTTAACTTGGGCTGCTGGCTGATTTTGCCCTTTTCTTGTTGTTACTACGACGATCTGTGCTGAAGTTGTGTTGGGGTCAAAGCCGACGAAATGTTGCTAAAGGCGCGGATGTGTGCCCTGGCTTGCTATAGAGAAAGGGCAATTTGGTTGGTCCAAAAGTAACTTGCATATATTAGTGTTGCGTGATGGGGACGCGCCTGTATCGACAGGGATATTCGCGTACTCAGTCGCGCGTCCGCAAGAAATAACGCCCATGTCTTTCTTCCATACGGTATCTTCTCCTGTTCTTCACCCACTGTATCGGATCAAGCAACGTACACCACTCATACTTCTCCAGACGCTGCGCGAGCTCCTGGTGCGTACCGCTGCCTCTGTCTGACGCCCGCAAAATCCCTATGGGATCATCATAAATATACCATGTGTCGACGCACCGTGTAGTCATACGCCTCGTTCTGTATGTCCTTATTACGAGGCGTCTAGGCGCTAGGGGTCGACCTTATGTTGCCCAAGCTAAGACTTTTAGTGGGACCTTTTGCCTTAGCCGATCGGTCGCGCCCGCGCGCTCTATCAGGCCTCGTTCTACGACAAAAATGCGCGAAGGATTACAGCACATAACATCGGGCTTTTGCTGCTGTTGTCACTGCGGCTCGGGAAAAAGAACGCTCGCCTAGCTTGGAGCTCAAGCCGATCTCGGTTGTCGTCTCGACTGATGATGGCCTGTATGCGACTTGTCCTTCTTCACCCCCATCGTCCCCACGACAACGTTTCCCTGCCCTTAGCAATTTTCCTCATTTGCGCTCGTACTCGGACCCCAGTCACACTAAGCTTTCCTCCCATCTTCCGTCGTCTAGGTTATCGTCTACAACCAGCGAGTAAGACGGGCGCATGGAGAGCGGGTGAAATGTTCAGCAATCAGCCGGCAATTCAGTGACACAGCCTTCCGCCCGAAAGTGAAGATGAAAGCGTTGTCTTCGGAACGCAACTCAGAGGGCGGGAAGGAGACAGAACGAACAATGGATGACTTGGACGCACGCGGAAAGGACGGGGTGCAAACTAATGAAAAATGATCAGAGGGAACACGATGCACGCGTATCATATACGTATAAGATGACGCGAAGACAGACGAGATTCGAGATACAGTGAATTAATATAATCTAATCTAGATAGTACTTTTTTTTAGTCCTATTATGATAGCCATTTTCAAGCCTTTCTACTACTCGCACCTTTATAATGGGTACACACGTGTAGCAGCATAAACTACCTTCGTTCTGCCATACGTGACTTCAACATATACGACATCTACATATGTATTCATCCGTGATCGCGGTAAGCAATGGAACTAATAATAACAATAATATGCGTGTTTGGCGTTGGCGCCATTCGATTCCTGTTCTGATGGAAAGCTTCTTGATCCGTTTATTTATTTAGGCTTTATCACGAGAACGTTATGGCAATACAAAATAGGTAAATGTTTTCATTAGCTTCTTTAAAAACAGATAAATTGTTTGTTGTTTTCCAGACACAAGAGCAACTTTTGTTGTCCAACACCAGCATACAAATATGTAGTGGTCGTGAATTGTTGTTGTTGTTTATCATTGTGTAAAGAAACATTGTGACTTCATCATAGGCGTAACAGCAGTAAAGCCTGTGAGACGCATCTTTCGCAGATATCAATTAGTTGGGATGTCACGCATTACTAGAGTTATTATTATGAAATTGGCAATATATAAACCAGATAGGTTATTTCGAGCGGCGCTGTCCTTCTGCTTTCTAAGATCCTGAGGTGAGGTAAAATAATGGACTTAATCAGTTATATATCCCGTGCAATAAAATAGTAGCTCTTTTGTAAATTTAATTCCTGCACACTCAACATCAATTGGAACACTTTACATATATTTCTACTTTAACGCTTAACTTTTATTTTCCAACTTATCATCCTAGAATATTTTAGGAACTACCTAGTTTTAAAGTCAATCTACCAGAATGGCAAGAGGTCAAGTTACCCGCCCCCGCGCCTTTTTCCAGTGATAATTCTCATTACGCAAATTGACAGTCACAGTCACAGTCAGTCGTGCTGTCCTTTGCAGTATGCCTTATGGTACTTAAGTTTACAAACTACATTTGATACTTGTATAATGTGGAAATGCCAAAAATTAAAAGGTTTCCTTTAAGCCTACAGAATTCTAAAAGAAGTTGACTAACTTGGTGTCAACATAGTCCTACATAGAGAAGTACATTTCTTCGCGTTTACTTTTAGTCAATAGTGTCAAGGCCGTTAGGGCGCTATTACTGGGGCTCAGTAAAAAACCTTCGAGAGTTTGTATGCACAATGCATAGATATCATACGTACCTAGATAGGCGGTAAACCTATATCTGTAACGTCATACTTTACTCCGTTGCGCCATCTTTTTACTCCACTTGAGTTGGGGAATTAGTCGTTGCATCGTCAGCAGGGACATAACGCTTACCTAAACTTATCTCGGAGCGACTGCGAACCCTACTGGATCCCACATAGCGCTGAAGCCGTAACGTTCACATAATATGAAAAGAGTAGCTAATAGCACGCGACATCGGTTACAGACAGCTGGCTGTAGTTACAAAAAGGTAAGTTTATCTCAGGTGCGGCTTCTGTAAACGACAGTATTCCGCAATCAACGCCACCAGAATTAGCTTGGCCGCTATAACTTTTCTGTCATTTCTTTTAGAAGCAAGGTAGATCCACCTTTTGAAAATGCTATTTCAGTCCCTAGCAATAATAGACATCCAGTACACATCAAAACGTCTTGGAGCCCCTAAGTATTTGTAAGATTGACTGCGACTAGACTAAAATTCTCGCTTTCATGGATCATTTATTTTTCCTAATTTATCTCTAATATACAGCTCAGAATAAAATGCTATCGACAAAAGGTGCAATGCTATTGATAGAAATGTTTCCATTCACGTTTTACCATCGTTATCTGAGGTTCAGGCTCGAAAAACACCACGAAGGGCTTCAACAATACCGTATTAGTGCAGATTGATTAATCTCGATTGTACCATTAGAGAAGCTTTAGCTGGTAGATCGGTTTACTTTAACCGGTGTCTACTGCGGGGCAGATTGAATCCTACTTCAGCAAAACGGGATAGTCGGCGACACAGTGCGAACTTCATACAGACGTCAGATAAGCATAGTTTTTTTGGAATAGAGCTTCATACCGTATTGAATTTCTAAGCAAAGCTTCACTGCGGAGTTGTAACGAAATTTGGGAGAGTTCTTAAGGCTGTTGAAAACTTGAAATTTCATTTCCCGGTAAAATTCGACTGGCAAAGTCCACTGTACCCGTTTAAACGATTTTCGACTTGCGTTGAGTCCTACCTAAAGAAGCTTTCGATAGAAGATTTTTTTCCACCAGAGGAGAGCGTTCAAAAAGTTTACCCTTAAAACTTTCGCATATGTTTGTGCTCGCAAAGATTGCAATTAGTGGATATAGCAACGAACGTTGGTTTCCAAGCTCTCGCTGATGCTTATGGTGTTTTTGTTGCTTCGGCGGAGTCCGATCTATTTCAGGCGTCCAGCCTGTATTGGTTCGGATTTTTTGTGGAGATCCTGGTTCGGGCGATACCCAAGTTTACATCCGGATCGATTGAGAATATGGGTACTGATTTGTGGGCCGCTCTAAAGCCTATGCTTTACTCTATGTATATATGAATATAAATAAATATATATATATATGCAGAGTATTTGTTGCTTCTTTTTCGTAGTTATTGCTCTTGCCGACATTCGTTGCGGCCCAACTCAGGCGACACTGACTGTTAGTGCCTGACGTCAGAAGCCAGACGTTGACGGTGGTCAGAATGAGAGGCGTTAGTTGCAGTTTTGTTAGCGTTTCTTGGTTTGGGCCGTCAGTTGCCTGTTCTATAGCCGTTCTCATATTTCACGCTTGGCACCGGCCTACGCGCGCTTAACGTATGAAGAATGTGCTAGGGGAAAGATGAGAATAAGAATGTCAGCAGTGGGGACGTCCGCGCAAAGCATCGTCTGCCGCATGTCCTCCGACGTTGTCTGGCCAGCTTGCGAACTACAGGGAAGATGCGAGTAGAGGCGGCCGTAGTTTGGTGGCCACCAATCGCCTTCACGACGCGGCCTGAATGTTAGGCCAGGGTCAGCCTGTTCACTATGCCACAGGTAATAGGACCACATGATAGCACCACAGTAGCACCAGCACAGCGGTAGGCGCTAGCGCCAGTACGTCACTAAGAAGACCTTCACTATGGACAAGGGCAGAGGACGGATGAGAAACGAAGCGACTGCCTAGGACCACGATAGGTGCTCATGGCCCGCTGGTACTGGTCTGGTCGGTTAGCAGCAGCAGTCGACAAGGCCTATACTGACAGCGAAGAGGGAATAGCTGGCAGCCGGTTAGTAGGAAAAGAGGACGAACAGGAAGGAAACTCCTATCCATGAACTTTCTACGGCCTATTCTCGTTCCCCGGCTGTGCTACCCGGGAAGCGTTAGCCACAAACAGCGCCACTGCTGCGCCCCCTTTCGAAACGGCTTGTCGTCAGATGGGTGGCGACTTACCATGTTCTTGCTGTTGTTGTTGTTAATGCTACGGCTGATGGTACGACCGAGGCCCTTGCTAGACGTTCACCAGGGAAACTCTAGATGGACCTTTGCTTCCTTTATTCCCATTCCTTTTTACGAGAAAACTCGCCAGTTTTCTTGCTTGTGGCACCTAGCCGGAGTTTCGTCCTTTTCCAAACAGTATGTTCGCTGGGTATACCACTGCACTGATTCGGTTCCGCTGTCAACACTGCCAATCCACGGTGCGTTTTTGACAGAGTTTTCACAGAGGAGACCGACTATAAAAACTAGCAGCTCGAGCACAGTAAAGATAACCGCAGTCAAGCTTTTTTTTCCTAAATTGTGAAAACGAAATAAAGTCTTTCTTCTCATATCTACACATATAATATATTTACATATAATATCGTACATATAATATAGTAGAATGGATCTCTACGACCTATCTGTAAAGAGGCCATCCAGCCGAAGCTGCGATGGGAAACAACGTCTTCCTATAAGACACTGCTGACATGACTTCAAGGAAGCACTCATTTCGAAAACCTCTCTTTCCTCTAGTCAGAGCTCGGTGTGTCGCACTGCTGTGACGAATGGTGCAATGTGTATTGGGCGTGGCACAAGTCGAAATCAAACGGGGTTGGGAGGTGTTGGTACCAATGATTTGTTTGGGTAGGGAATCAACGCCTCACGAGATAGGGGTTCTTGAGTTAGGAAGTTGAAAGTACCTGCCAGGCAAAATTTGCCCTCCAACTTGAATGGGTATCATTTTTAGGGGAGCGCTTGTCTAGCACGAAGAAAGAAGAGAATTCGTAAGCGAGGCAGTAACGACAACCTAAGACTTTCTTTGCCTTCTTTCTCTACTCATTCGGCTGCTTGGTATCTTCTCACTAATACAGTATTTTTCTCTCCTTCTCTCGCTATTTTTCCTCCTCTCGCTATATTGCTTGCGCTTGCTTGCTCGTATTCTTTACTCTGCCGAAGCAGCAGCGCTCACGTGTTCAATATCGTACACACACTGTGAACACTTCGCGCCTGTAGCACTAGAAGTGACGCCGCTGCGTATCCAATTGCACAACATACGGACAAACCTACAGACTCGCACAGAAAGACATCATCCTAGGAGAACGTCCTGGCTGCTGATCCACCCCCAAAATCTCCCAGGCTCGCTAAACTTCTCTGGCAAAACTTCTTATATGCCCACAGACGCTCCTCGACGTCGCGAGTTATTCTTCCCTCAACAGACGAAGGGAACGACGAAACGGAAACGTAACGTAGGTTTAGTGCGTACAAACGCACAGACGTTGCAAGAAGCTCCTTCCTCTTCTTACGGCTTCTCCTCTCTGTGATCTCGTCGCCCGCAATCGTCGCTATCCAATCCTGGTAGCTGGCGGTGCCTAGCGATAGAACCCCAGTTGCCGCTGTTTCGTTGTTCAGCTGAGGCAAGCGAGGCTGCTATCGGGCAGAAGAATGCTCGCTCGCTTGTTCCTCTGTGTATTTTGTACGGAACATTTACCCCCTTGCCGGTAACGTAATTTTAGCGACGGCACCGGGCACTTCGGCATCGTTGATGACGAGAGTAAGTGACTGAGTTCGTTCTTTTGCCGAATGCCGAAAGCTAACGCGGTAGTGACGACCGTGAGAGATCTTAAGTTACCTATTTACGCTACCCTTACAATAGCTTTAGGTACGGCCTAGCTAGGGGTATGCCATATTAGAAATCGTCACATTGTAGACTTTTACGCAAAAGATTAGGATATGCACCATACCGGCAGCAACCGATTTTCAATAGGGTTGTCAACAAGACTTTCGTGCATCCGTGTTTGGTTCGAAACATTCGTCTCTATCGATCGGTACATACGTATTTGCGTGCTGGGATGACCTTAAACTACCTCCAGCACGAGCTGCGGCTAGAGCTGTCGACTGTCAAGCGGTAAGCCAGCAGGAACCTAAATAGTACGGAAGCAGATCAAAACAAAGTTGAGTCCGTTTTGCTCTGCACTGAACCATCGCGTACGAAGTTTAGGCCGGCGTCATTGATCTACACTTCTTTGACCTTGCTTAGGCTTTCTTTGTTTAATTTGACGCAACAGTCTGTATCGTACAGAGTGAACCTCTCTCTATCTCTTTGTTAACATGTGTGTTATGTTGCTGGTATCCTGTTGGTCTTCGGCAGTGGATCCGCACAAAGCTGAACGTTCGAACGTCGATCGTCGGTCGTAGATTCTCGATAGTCAGTGCAATCCAACTGTCGTTCCGTCGAGCCAACGTATCCATAGCGTCTTGTACTATACGTAGAATATAGTGGTAGCAACGAAAGTGAATGGCAGTATAGCTGATGCTTTTGTGTCGGGCTTGCAGAACTACTGGCTGCCTTCTAGTTGTGGTCCTACAAGCTACGAGTATTCTATGGGTCGCCCCTAGTGCAGGACAGAGGCAAGTGCAAGCCAAAAGAACTCTGCTCAAGCTGTATCTGCTCTTTCTCGTCAACGACCTTACGCCCGCCACGCACGCATACACACACATCGATTTATGTTTAACTTGTAACAACAATGACACACCCAACCAAGCAGACTGCTTCCCTGCCTGGACACATGGGGCCAGGCAGTACTACCGGCCTGAATGGCTGCTAGCTTCCGCCGTTGTTCTGCTGCTTTTGCTGCTGCAGAAGTGCCTGTGTGTGTATTACATCGGCTTCACCCTTTACTGTACGCCACGTACAGCCACGCCACTGCCACACATCTTAGATTGCCTCCTTGACTCCTTACCGGAATCTCGTTTATCTGATGACATCTTTTCCCCAGGCCTCCTTTCAAGCTGTTTGCCGGCTGCACGGCGTTACGGTGTTGCGCATTGTCGGTTCTACTTGTCACTTGTGCCATACCGATATCACGCGTGGAAGTCAGAAAAGAGAGCACTCACTTCAGTTGAGGCAGTCTATAATGCGGCCTTTGTTTGACGTTGACCAGATCAGATGTTGTCCTGTTGGTCCAAAGCCCTCAGCTTGCTGTTCCAGCTGTATTTCCGGTGCACCTTTAAGGCATACAGGGACATGTCACTCGGCCAGGAAGAAAACCTTGGACAGAAGAACTCGGTGGTCGTTATACCACCCAAATGATGAATCCGCCCTCGAAAATATTGTCACTACTATTCTTTAACTCTTGTTATTAACGGATAATGTCCTAATAATACCGGTAAGAATATCGGTATCCCAACCGACTAAAGTGAAAGCTGAAAAATGGTATAACAACAAAAATCCATTTCCGCTGCCGGATAATTTCTACAAGTCAGCGGGTATTTCATAGAACTAAATAAAACAAATCATTTACGTTCAAACGAGACTATAGACTATGGTATAGATCTATTAGGTGATAGTTGTTTTTATTCATTGGAGTCATCCACGGATTCCAACAAAGGATAGAGGCTATGTATACTGAGAAAAAGGAAACTGATACAACCGAAAGCTATATGGTACAGGAAATACGATGGCGTTGATACCTGTTTGTGTTGGTACGGCAGCTATCGAACATGGAAGGCGCAACTGAGAAAGAAACAAGATACGGCAAAAAAGTAGCGCCCAAACCTATGTGAGGATTAGGAGTATGGAAAGAAATGGCACCACTTTGACATGAAACTTTATCCATTGTTGAAATAGGCGGATGGTCGAACCGGGCCAAATATGCGGTGGTTGCAGAAGGTTTTCCAAACGTTGTAGGCAATGACCTGATCATCACTTGCCTCCTTTCTACCCCCGCACGTCGCATTGCCAAAGGATTCCTTCCCAGCTGTCATCACCTTCATTGTGGCTGACGAGGCTCATGCTTATTGTTGGCTTATAGCGACCACCATAAAGAAAGGTCAGTCGAATGGCGAACGAATCCTTTGAGTGCATCATCAGAGATGGTAAGGGGCGGTTGACCGACGAATGACGATGAGAACGGCGTAAGAAATCTGAAACCCTATCGACGACAATCGCAGCAAGCGATCGTTCTGGAGAGAGGGGAAAACTGAAGGACCGACGTGATTTGGCTATAGTTGGTTCTATTTTAGAGTTAGCAGCGTCCGAAGCAGCCGTTGTTGAGCACAAGCGGCGCTGAGGTTCGTGGTCTTGTCCAGTAGAGAGTCATATAGACGCAGACGAAGCATGTGATGCTGGTCGTGGTGTGTCACAGGATTTTAGAATGTGAGTGCTGCTATCATCTTCTGAGGACTATGCGAGGGAAAAGCCGGCCTCATAGCGGTTGAAACGAAATCCAAGGAGGTCTTGGGGCACGCAAAAGGATCCGACTGCTCTACCTCTGGCCACAGACACACGCAAACCGGCTGCTTTCGCTGTGTGTAGGGTCTCCGAATAGCTAATCTCTTCGATGGCTCTAGCCCTGTGGTCTGCTTTCCTGCTAGTCTGCAACCCGCCGTTCTCTCATGCAGTGGTGCCATTGTGAAGATGACGGTGGGCGGGCAAGCGGTCATCAATTTTCACCATATCTGCCACCCACCGAGCGTTTGCTTCACTTCCCAGACATCCTCGTCCGTCCGTGCTGGTCCTGCTCCTGTTTCGCGTCCTTTTCCGTCTCTGTCTCAATGTCTATGTTCTTTTTTCTCACTGCTCCGAGAACTACACGGCAGCTGTAAGGCCGGCAGAGCTGCAGAGCTCCTTACCCCTTCAGATAGCCCTTACCCTGGGACCCAAGCCACTCAGGGTTCCCAGTCCTGTTCGACCCTGCCATTTCACATTGCGAGGATGATACTGTGTACTTCCCTATCTCCCGCGTTGCACACATACACTTGCTATTTCTCTTTCACTTTGTTTCGCTCGAACTCCTTAACTCTCGCTCGATCTCCTTCTCGACTCGCTTATTCTCCTTCTGTCTCTGCACGTCTTGGCCGCTCTCTCGCACACGCTCTTTTTCTGCCTTCATGCTCGATAGACGGCCCCTTGTTCTGCCGTAGCTGGCCGCAGACGGCCAGCCGCGCCCTACCTTAGTGAGCAGGACCAACGAGCCTCTTTCCCCAACGATTTCGATATCCTCTGTAACCTCTCGCTTTCTCCTCTGCTTCACATCTTCTTTTTAACCGAGGCAGCAATCATTGCAGGGTAATGGGAGCAAATTTCCTTTTCCTTCCTTCTCGAATGCTGGTTCTGCTTCAGTTACCCATGCTAGGCTAAGCGGATCCCTGCCGATTACCCAAACTGACCGAGTGCCGTGACATGAACCCACATTCGACGTCCGTTTCCTCATGTAGCCAGTGCTGCTGTCTGTCCCGTTCGGCACCACCGCTACAGTCGCCACCAGCTGGGATAAGGAGGGTAGCACAACTGGTCGGCGAACGGGGTGAAGTAAACGAAATCCGGGAAGTCCGGGATCGAAAAAGGGCGAAATGGGGCTCAATTTTGGGTGAGTCCGAGTAGATCGCTCGTGTCTGCCAAACAAGATGAATCGCTCGTCCACATGACAGCAAGCAGTAAGTAGATGGTCAGCAGTGGGCGCACGGGCAGCAGCCCCAAGCAGTTCGGTCGCTCTAAGAGGCGACAGCGACGATGTACCTCATGCTGCTGTAGAAAAAAAAAAGGGGGATTGGACAGATTCGGTGCTGGCTGAATCGTTGAGAGAGCCGGAGCGAACGACCTATCTCGCACAATCTCTCGTGGGTACGTCTTTGTTGCTCTACAAGCAGGCGACTAGCATCCGATAGCCTGCGACAACTGTATTGTGCGTCTCGCTTAGGCTGTATATCCATCGACGGTAAAGCGGGCAGCATTCCTGTACGGTATCGTTCGCTTGTCCGGCCAGGTTCCGTCCTTTTACCCGTACCTGTACGCTGGCCCGAGTCTTCGACAGTAGCTGCTATTTGATTCTCTTAGACCCAAAGTGACTGGTCAACCATGACTACACAAAAAAAGTAGAGCTGTTCTTTTTGTAGCCTGCATGAACAGAGATTGACTGCGTACGGATATGTGCTACATTGAAAAGGTTCTGATGTGTTCAACCATTATAACCCAGCAATACTATAATATATATTGGTAAACAGTTGGCTGACAGAGCTACCTAAAATAGAAATACTTAACTTTTTGACGCTTCCACATATTTACCTATTGTAGATATAGGTAGCATTTTGGCTACAGCGCAAAAATCGAATAACCTAAATCTAGCTAGTTAAAACTCGGAGAAGTATGGAGGCGGAGGAGGGAACGTTACTGTTCAAGGCTTTGCAGACGAGAATCTTCAGTTTGTAATCAGAGCACTCGTATTTATCGAAAACGTTTTTAAATAACTATGATATAACATATGAAGAGTACCGTTAGCGTCAATAGCTTTGAATGTGAGATATTTCAGTCAGCTACTATTGCTCCTATGATTAAATAAAAAAAAAGTTTAAGATTCATTAATAATGACCCCATTAGCTTGATTTTCATCATTGATGAACATACCACGCGTTTTGCTGGGGACCAAACCCATGCAAATACGTTATAATTTCAAATAATATAATTTAAAAAACCAGTATCATACGTTGAGTTGTTGAAAAAGTATTACCCTTTTTTTCTAATTGGATAACTTCGAAGTAACATATCTTAGGTCATACAAGTTGCCCCAGAGCAGAGATTTGGGGGTAGTAAATGTACTAGGGCCATTGAAATACCTGTGTTCAAACTGAAGATATAGCGTCCTTGAGGTGAGTAAAGCTTGTGTAAAAATTCGCTATGTTTCGATTTTTATTAATGTATAAACGTAAATACTATCCATAAAAAACCTCTACTATTTATGGTGCAAGGGCATTGTCGGAAGAAGCAGTTTAGATGCAGTTGTTTCGTTTTCGTCCTGGAAATTTCGATGTAAAAAGTGTATCTCGTAGTGATCGACTAATCATGGAATCAGTTGTTGAAATTAGTATGAAAGCTGAGTCACCAATCATCATGTCGCTAAGGAACTAAACCATTTGAAAAAAAAAGTTGGAAGCTCGATGCTTGAGTGCCACACGAGCTGACGTAAAATTACTTACTCGTCGTAGATCCATCTGCGGAACGCTGCAAAAACATGACGCGACGGAGCCATCTTGAGAGCGGTTGATCACATGCTGTGGCAATACGATGTACATTAAAAAAAAGAAAACAACAAGAACTAATAAAATTACGAGAATGACTGAAAAAGTCGACTGGGGAATTAGTGAACAGAAAAGGCGTCGTGTTTTCCGCTATGAGTTCTTCCGCCAGATCACATACGTGTTGAGCTAGCTGGCAAAAAATGAAGAGAACTTGAATGGGAACCTTTACTGCGTCATAGAGTCCGTATTTTGCGTTACCAGATAATCATCACCTGTTTCAGTTTTCGTAGAACATAGTTAATTGATGTTCATTCAGTTCCAACGGAGCGTTGTAAAAATCACTTGTTAGAATATGACAGAAACCATCGAAGTTCTATAGAACCACTATGATGCTACTAGAAAAACGGTGAAAAATCATCAATGGCACGTAATTTATTTAGTACTATAACTCTTAAATATAAAAAAGAAAAACAACTTGTCCCGATTCTGGCGTCGAAACGGTTAATATCCTTAACCGCCAGATAATAAATTTATATTATGCTTTTTAAAACCTGCAAATGTCCACAAGCGTAATAGCGGATATGTGTACTTCGTTTTTTAGGAAAATTGTTCGAGCTTGACACGCTGACGTCGCAGTCAATATGCTGATAAAGGAGAAGCGGAGATACTCATGATGCCTTATGGGTACCTAACGAAACTCACTACAAAGATTCCACACCCCATCATAGCTCGTAAACTGCTTTCATACATTCAGCTCAACTGTTCTCAATGCTTTCCGGCGGTCCTACAGTATTTAGCCGCAGTCCTCAGCTGAGGCAGGAGCGGTAACAAGTCTTTGAACTTAGTGACATTGTCTAGGACGCAGAAATAGCATCGGCGCCACTTAGGTTCTCAGGCTAGGGGGTTGTGCTGGCGTTTCTGGACTGCTGGCAGACTGTGCAAAAACACCACTGCTTTCTCAAGTAAGACCCGCGTTTCCTTTACTTATGACAGAAGATAACATCTTTTAGCCAAAAGGCGCTTCTCTCGACGGCGATAGGAAAGGAACACATTAGTGGTTGCGACCACTGCCTTATTATTAGCTGAATCTGGCAAGACACGTTGCGTTTGGTAAAAGACATACTCACGCACATACATCGGGCTTAAAGAACTAAAAATTGCCGCAAGAATCACTGTCCGGAACGAAAACTGCGACTAAAATTTGGGTTTTTTCCCTGATAGAAAGTGGCCCACCGTCACATCTACTCAGTGTCGGTTTGAGTTAGCCTTAATTCAATGGGGAAGCAAAGCAGACAATTCAAGGCCAACGAGAAGAGCAACGAACGCTAAAGCCAGCAATATCTTTGTTCATAATTAGTTGGCGTATACAGATCTGTACAATTTTGCCAACAATTTGTTTACCTTAAAACATCGATATGGCATTACCTACAGTTACTGCCATGTCCCACAATCAAGTCCTACAATAGGAAATTTTATGGTAGCTGCACGGATTCCTAATATTTAGTAGAACGTATTGATTACAAAATATATTCAATAGTGCGTCGTTCCTTCAAAAAAGTTGGCCATCACAGATAAATTCACGAGAAATTTTCTGGCGGTCACACGCACTTATGTTTAAAACAAACGGGCCGCTTTCTATGATTGCCTCTGTGAAAATCCTTGTTTTATTGATTCAAGTTTTATTGAATGCAATGCTAACGTTGAGTCAAGGCCGTCGAATTGATATGGAAGCATTAGAGAGACCTGAGTCGATGTTGTACGTCTTCGATAAACGTAACCTATGGTAACCCGTGTATTCCTTGCTTTTGAGCGAGGGAAGCCCGTTCGTTTTCTTGCCGGAAATGTGGACTTTGCATTGGCTGTTAAGAGCAGAGAGAGCGGTCTATGCGTAAAGCCTATCTATGGGAAAAGGCTACTACCTCAAGTGTCTCATACTTTTGTCTACTATTATTACTACCAGAAGTCTATATTGTGGCTGAGGTTATTCTAGAGTTAATGTAATTTAATAAATGCGCGCCGACTGGTACGGGCACGTGCACATCTTTGAAAATGAACCTCAGTTACTTTTAATTATTCAATAGATCTATATTATTAGGCATCTTATTAAATATATACCCCTTGTATCCAGCATCAAAAACCGTACTATATACTGGGACATGTATGCAGGGAGCTACTGATTATGGAACAAATATATATCCAGAGTAAAAATGCTTGTTCACGGAACGGAACAGAAACACAAAGCCCATTTACGTTAATATCCTTCGTCTTTTCATATCTTCAATGAAGATGACCTTGACTATATGGGGCAAAAGGGACAATGAATGCTATTCTCGTAGATGTGTCATGAACCACGACCGTAGTAGCGGCAGCTGCAGTAGTGGCAAAGACGACGTGCGGCGCAGCTGCTTGGACTGGGCTAGACTCTTTTAGCCTTTGATCCTGACTTGACTTCCAAACTCAAACGGCCGTTCGGCCCGTTTGTGCTTGGACATTATACTACCAATAGGGAGGCGTCAATCATTGCCAGCACAGCCAAGCAGTATGTCGCCTGAGTGGGACGACAGCCTATTCTACCAGTCGCCTCTCTGTTCTGTTCGAATCGGGACCTGAACCAAAGCCAAACCATATCCAATTCGGGATGGAAGAACTGCTTACCCGCCGGTGAAACTGGCTGCTCGTCCGCTAACTGAAAATGAGTGCTAGGGTTTTCCGCCATCCGTGGTGGGCGTTGACGAAGAGGGCGGATAGTTCCGTTTGAGAATTGATGAAGACCGCTCTAGTGAGTCCTCCTTTTCTTTGGGGCCCTGTCACGGGACAGCCATGTTGTATAACGGGTTCTCTCGCCGCCCGTCTGCTGCTAGGCAAGGAAGCTCGTTAGTCCATTACATAGCTCTGGGTACAGTCCTTTGGCCCAGCATCTCGTCGAACATCAAGGCTAAGGCGCGCCCAAATCCTCCGCATTACTTGATATGGCCGTCGGCCAGTCGCTTCAAAGCCTGTGGTATAAGAAGCTTGCTTATGAGACGCTGAAAATGATGCTTAGTTGCTCTAGATGAGGGTGTCCGATGCTAGACGCCACATGTGTCTATGTTGCAGAGAACCTTTGTTGTTGCCGGCGTTCGCTTAGGTCGATAACGTGCCATGGCCCAAATATGCCATTAAAGATACGACTCACTCTTCAGCTAGCCGTCTCACTTAGATTCATATCCCCCACCGTTTTGTCTGTCCTGATCGTGTTCTCGTTTCTAGAGTCGTTCGCATCTTGCGCAGCTTACAAATAGACGAGCTGTCAGACGGAATTTTCCCTGCGTTCACTTTATATTGAATCGGACTCGTTGAAGGCTTTCTAGCAATGAGAGAGGACTTCAATCAGTTAGTGCTTGGGTATTCGTAGAAATTCAGAGCGTCCGGTAACAAGCAATTGTGCCGCATGCTTATAGGAATAAGGCTGCATACGCACGGTGCGCCCATTATGAGCTGCCTTCATTGTCCTCCGGCCAAAGCACTTACTGAAGTAAGGCTGACGTACCAGCTAGGGTCGGTCAAGCTTTCCTCCCAAAGTTCGCCTCCTTTTATGATATTTTTCTATACCCTGTATGGTATGCCCGCTGCTGTTACCATATAAGAAAATGTTTCAAAGTGGACAGCAAGCAGGGTGGCAAGCAAATGTGAGTACGACTTACTGACTGACTAAGTTGAGTGCCACTAGGAGCTTTCTTGCAGAAATGAGTCTACACATGCAGGAATGGAACTACGGCTGCATGGCGCGCCCATTGTGCTTCAGCCGAAGCCCGTACGGAAATGGAGCCGACGTACCAGCTAGCTTGGGTCAAGCTTCCCACTCTTCGATACGATCTTTCTATACCCTGTTTGGTATGCTTGCTGCTGTCGCTGCATTGGAGAACGTTTCAGAGCGAACAGAAAGCAAGGCAGTGAGCAAATGTGACTGCGATTTACTGACTGATTGTGTTGAGCGCGAGTAGAGGCTTTCGTGTGAGACGAATATTGATAAAGTCGGCATCGCCTGCCTTGCACGCTGTTTCTTCCATCTCTCTATCGTCGTTCATTGCTCGCCTGGGTAGGATGGCAAAGTGACGCCAGAGCTTGTCCCCTGTTACTGTTGCTACTACCCCTTTCGGCACCCCTCGACCCAAGCAAGCGGCTAACCGGTCGACATCCTTTTCTATCCGCTGCCTTATAGCCGTTTAGTCTTTTTCCTAACCACCATTTTCTACCCTGACGTCAACCCTGCAGAACCTCTCCCCGAAGGACTACAGCAGCTTGAATCTAGCATCTCTCGTCCCTAGATGTACAATCACTAAGCTAGGCAAGCCATTTGGCCAGCCAACATTCGCGTGGCTTTTTGCCTTTTTCTGTCCAACTGGGGAAGAATAAAGGAAAGTATGGATGGGGACAGGCGAGTGGAAACGAGCGTCCGTGGAGAGGCTATATGAGGCCAGCGGCAACAGAAAGGAACCAACCGAACGGGGCAACAAGAAGCGACAGGCGATGGCGCTGACGGGACTAAGGCGCCAGGCACTGCTATGCCCGCCAATTGAAGATCCCCCGAGATGGTGAAAATGGTGGTGACTCCGGGGCGAAGACTTGGGCTTGGAGTTTCACGTAAGCTGGGCGGTTTTGGCAGGCAGACTCGGCGATTCGGCGTGAGGGGTGATTTGGATGAAAACAAGAAGCCCAAAAAGACGACGAGAGAAGAGGCCGTCTAGCTTCTATGATTGGCTTGGACTGGGATGGGAAGAAGAGAGCATATGGAGGAAAGAGCCCGGGGAAACGGGCATTGCTGCTGCTGTTGCGGCGGTTGCACAAGCAAAAAGCGACCAACAACAAGTTGATAATAATAACAACCCACTGCCATCCACAGAACGGTCGTACGAATAGAGGTTTCTGTCTAATGGCGACTTCGTCACCGCTTTATTCACTACTGGTTCCCTACTCCTTAGCTGTTGCTAGCCCCAGACTGTATCGAAGCCTCGATGCTCCAATGGCCATACTCCGACCGTCTGCTCGGTTGGCCCCCAAGCCATCGGGTTGCGTCCAGCCCAGGCGTGTAGAAAAACAAGCGGGAAACAGCAGCAGCCGTAATACAATGGACCAATTGGTGCAGAGAAAGAAGTTTCTCCTAGCGAAAAAGGCATACCAGACGGTTGCGGTATCAATAGCAGTATGCTGACTTACAGCATGGGCTCCTGTATTATATCGACTACGATTCTCGCAGGAAAAGATCCGATATATGAGCCGACTCATAGAAAATAGCATATCGGCATCATACAACTGACGAATGGGAAGTGACGACGTCAGCTGACTGCCAGTGCCTATATAGCTATGCTTTCCCAATTTCTCTCGATGCTCCTAACTGAGTTTGGGTCCCCGGGACTTGGAGTTTGGGACTCGGAAAATGGACCATCGCTAGAATGATCCCGTTCGGTGGGCTCCAAGAAATAACAGCTCTCCTAGATTCTGAGAGCAGTCACATTAAGAGCTGTTGCTGCTGCCGCCACTGACGATTTAGCTGACGGCTGTTGGCATTGATGGCAAGCGGCTATTACAGTAACAGCAAAGCATTCGAGCCCACTCAAGCTAGTCCTAACACAAGCCTGAATGGAAGCTCGCGACGTTTCTACGACGATACATACAAACTTAATCGGCGGACGACATCGCTTCAGGTGTTTCGTATGGCAGGTACATTGAAGAAGCAGTAAACACATTTCACGCCGGTACACGATAAGGCGGCCTCTCACTGGCGTTCAATAATACACGTCTGCAAAGTGTTATAGCTTGCCTGAAGCGCACCAGAAAGAAGGCCCAGTCGGCGGTGGACGCACCGAACTAAGCTGATGTGCGTGCGTCAAAGGTACGAAGTTGCAAAGACAGCCGAATAGTGGGATCGCCAACAAACCCGGTACTTAGCTTGGCTGGCTGGCTGGCTGTGGGGTTCGCGAGTGTAAAAGAGCTCAGAGGTTATTAAAGTCTCATCAGCCTCAGACGTCTGCCATCGTGGATTGAAGGATGACGCCCAGTGGCGCTCTGTCCCCACACGTCCTGCCATCTTGTCCTTAAGGATGTTCTTCTGTGCCAGCGATTTGGCAGCGTCCAACGAGCAAGAAAGCGACTTGTTCAAGCGTTCATGTTCCTTAACTGCGCAACGTTGCTCCACATCTAACCTGCTTCACCCGATCTCCACTAGCATTTTACCTCCCATCTATAGTCGTAACAATAGCAGCGGCTCCTACTTACCTTTGGTGTTCAACGAACAACGTTCTTTTATTTGAACAAAACGTGAACGAAAAAAGATCTTTGAAGGAGAGCAGGGAGAACAGAAGATGATGACTAAATTTAGTCTCGACAGATACGTCGAGCGGCCGAATGAGGAAGTCGACAAGAAGGAAAATGGACAGCATGCAACGTTATCTTCCGCCATTCTATGCTACTCGTCTTTCGCCGATGCTTTTCTTGTTTGAACCGGCTTTCACTATTGTGCTCTACACAGTGGGGTACGAAATAGCGTCTTTTCTCGTCTTTTGCATACACGTCTATCTGATTCTCCTTCCGTTGGCTCACAGCTTGCTCCCTATGCGCCTTTCCAACTATGCATCTTTGCTTCGTCGTCCGATGAGTTCATCAGCCAAATCGTTCCATTCACCGACCCAACGAGGAGCGAGATTGCAAAGCGCAGATCAGCAGAATGTAGCCAAGGAAGATGTGCGAAAAGCCTAGCCCGAGCTTCAAGTCCGCAGTGAAAAAGATAGAAACAGGAGAGGAGTTGAATCGTGCCGAGCTGGCTGACTGGCTGGTTAGGCTTGTCGGCTATCCTGTTTGAGAAAGGACGATCCGAAAGCCCTCTTTGCCCCCCTGCCGTTTTTCCTTGCTCACCATTGAGCTTCGTTCTCGGTTGGCGTTTAGCAACGAAAAGTTGGTAGGCAGCCTTCACTCTCGTAGCCTCCTGTGCAGTTCTGCGCAAACTGGCTGCCGCTTACGTCGTGCAGGGACTCAATCGACGGAGCGTTGCCTGCTACTACCATCGTCATCGACTTTAGTAGAAGTACAGTCGCAACTTGTCCTTCCCATCGCCGTGGCCCTTGTCGTCCTTTCGTTCGTTCCTCCCCTGCATCGGTTCGGTCGCGCTCATTCGTCGAAACGACGCATTATACTTTTAAAAACGTTGCCGTCACTACTTGCACCGCTCGGTCGGTCAGTCTGTCGTTCGCCACCCGTCTTTGTGTGTCTCGCTTCCCTTCGACCATCGTGGAGCTTTTGCAGCTGAGGTTATCGCCATAGACGATGACAGTGATGGCAAAGGCAGGCTGCCGCTACTACGCTTACATCTACCACTACGCTCGCGACTATCGGGGTTGCCGCAACCGATAGAAAAAGCAGTAGAAGTACGGAAGCATGGGAGCGCGGCTTGAAACGCCTAGCTGTATTATTCCGGCTAACTTGCTGGCCGAAAGGCCGTCTAACAGAACCGTTCTGCTGCACGCTGCCCCACAACTTCGTAGCCTGTTATTTCTAGGGTAACGTAGTGGATGAAAAAATTCTGGGGGACAGGGAACGCCGAGAAACAAACGAGAAAATGAAGTTCAAATAAGGGATCCTATGGTATGCTGTGATGTAGTTAAGCGGACAGACGGACGAAAGGGATGACGGTGATTTGCCTGACTCGCTGGGGCTCCCAGTCTGGCTAGGACCAAACGGCTTGCCGGCTATCCGGCTACCATCGCTCCGCTTGCAATGGGCGTCTAGCCCTTCCCATCTCACACCGTCCGATAGCACAACTAAACCCTTAAGTTCTTCGCCTTCTAAAAAGACCCCTTCTCACTCACCTCTTCCTGATCCCAGAAGTCGCCATATCCCTGGCAGGAAGCCGCTCGCTTCCCAACAGTGACTAGGGTTTTTCTTCCTTTAGCTAACGCTGTTCCATCCCTTTCGTCCAGCATCATTCTGCATGGCGATGGGCCTAACGCCACCAGCGATTAGGAGGTCTTTGTCATCCTCAAGGGCCAACTGCGCAGCCGTGACTCGGGTTCGAAATACGGCCTGTAGGTGGAGATACGTCGGGACAAGAAATGGGAAGAAATGAAAGAAGATACCGTCTTCCGGTCGGCTCACGTTTAGTCGTCAACACACCACCTTGGCCGCCAGCATCAACAGAAAAAACGACGAGACGATCGGGAGACGTTCGGACCGCTGCAGCTCTCGCCGCCGTTACTGAACTGTCCTCTTGCCAAAAAGGGCCAGATCACTCCACCGCTGCTGCTGTTCGTGCTGCTTTGTAGGTAGGCAGACGCGTCTGCGTGCCACTGTTCTGCTCAACTGCTTAACCCTCGACCAACGAGCCCTCTTATTTGAAAGCGGCGGTAACTACCGGCTTTCTTGCCTATCTCGGAAAGGGTGAGCGCCCAATTGACGCAAGGAAGATCCTCGCGAAACTGTACCCAATGAGCGAGACAGTAGCTTAACGGGTAAAAGAAGTGAAGTGCCAGGTGAGCGGGCAGCAGATGGAGAACGAATAACTGATAGGAAAAAGCAATAGGCTTCTGGCAAGGATGGCCTTATTCACATAAAGAAAGGAGGCAGGTCTGATGACACCAACAGAAAAACCGCACAGAGCTATATTTATTCCCACTTCAGCTTTTGAAAGGTTCACCACATTCTTGGTGTAAGGCCTGCTATCCGTATGATGTTAGTGGATGTTCTGGACCTAATATCTTGAAGTAATTAATTAGTTACTGAGCAGAAAAGTTAATGAATGTAAATATTCAGAGATCTACAAAAGTAAGCGGGCGAATAACAGAAATAGTTTAGTATACAAACAAGAAAAATGGTAATACAAATACTCTGTGCTTTGCAGGGCAAACCGAAGTCTGTTTCTAGCTTCTACCTAAGTTTTAACAATTGAATCAAACGAGTCAATTTGACTGCGCGATTCCTTATCTCCCCGTAAACAGATTATCTCATTATGCTATGTTATACTAACATTATGACGTTGGACACAGAAAAAAAAAACTATTTTTGTTTGTTTTCGTTTAAAATCTTTCCAGATGACGTCTGCTTACTTCTAAATCATTACATGATTATGTCTATCACTAGACTGAATAATACTTTTCAGTACCAATAAACCGACACTCCATGACTCTGCACCCAGAGCTATAAAATTTGTTCGAAAAAAAAAAAACGAAATTACGAAAACCAGGAAAGATATACATTATCATATTGACTGATCATCATGTAAGTCAATAATTAGCTAGGCTAGTCGCGCGAATTAACAACGCTAGATTGTTAAACTGGCGCTAAATGCGTCTAAACACTATCAGCTGCCATTATAAGTCACGTGTTCCTTTATACGTTGGTGAGACCGTTCGCAGAGAAGGATCGTTCTATAATGGGCCATTCTGGAAGTCCCACTGCCTCTACAGCCATAATAGTTACTTCGTAGTAACAGTGAAGTATAGGGTGTATAGCAGGCACTCATGTGTGTGACTCGTTCTTTCTTGATGCTCCTTTTCATTCCGTCTGCTCGATCCCTCTCGGATGGCTTTTTTCCTATTTTTCGTCTCTTTTCGGAGCAAGTATCTCAGCGGGAACTCATCCGCTTTTGCTCTCAGCGTGGGCAGCAGCAATAGCAGCGGCAGCGGAGAAAGTCGAGTGAAACGACCGCACAGACGATGTAAGCAGAACAGCAGCAGAAGCCCAAATGCCAGTTCGGTAGGCAGTTGGTTTCAGCAAGTAGATGGCAAGTCCTCATCGTCTTCATCGAAAAAAGGTCCTCCTAGCTGGAAAAAGAAGTGTAGCTTGCTGAAAGCAATTATATGAGCCTGCTTATCTGCCTCTCTCTAACGACACGACAGCCAGCAGCTAGCCTCCATCGAATCGCCAAGAAGAACCTTGTGGCTCTCGTTGCAGTACATTCTTTATATGGAGTAGAGGTGAACTCACCCCGATGCAGAGAGCCAATGTGCCTGCCAGAAAGAGGCAAAAGAAAAATAGCACGGGAAGTGAGGCGCTCCAATGGCGGATCGCGGAAAGAACGTTCGAGCGCACAGCCAAGCCGAGCGGCTCAGAGCCGGCTTGAGCGAGAAGACATGGAAGCAATACAAGGATGGCGGTAGTGGCGGTTCGTGGCGCTCAGAAAAAAGGGGACATGAGCCGAAGCAAGGAAGCTAAGAGGGGGAAGTAGAGGGTCTGAATTGGCCCCAACCGCCTCTGCTAGTCTCAACCGTCCGTGTAACCTCAATCGCCTGTCCATCGCGCCTCTGTGACTGCTGGAAGTTCCGTCTCTCTCTGCCTTGCTCCGGCTCGCTGTATCTCGATCTATCTCAGGAGCCGTTGCAGCAGCGCTATTTGTGACTTGTGATTTCTACGCTCGTGTCATTCCGCATCCCAACAAGGGGGCCGTGTTTCTTCATGTCGTCTCATTCCATCACCCAGTCCCCCTCAGACGTAACCCCTGCAGGCCTGTTCGCCTTTGCCTGCCAGGCATCTACGGAGCTCTCGTTCAAAGCTGTTCTGCATTTCGCTATAGACTCGAAAAAGTACAGAGAGGTTAAACGAACGTAGTAGAAATAGTAGTCCTTGTCCTAGTCGACACAAGGCTAGCAGCCGTACTGTCTGGAGAAGCCTTAAACGAGTCAAAATGGCTAATTCGTCCGCTTTCTATCCACAACTGGTTCAACTACGACTGCACCTATTGCTCTCCCTATGACTCTCTCGCTTCTTACGCTTGTTCCTAGGATTTTCTTCCAGTTGCTAGCCTGCGCTGCCAGCCCTGCCCACGTTCAAATCTGCGTCTGGCCGCCACTAGCATTTGCTGCAGGGGCCTAGCTCATCATGGGCACACTTGCCCGCGGCCGTTCGCCGCCATCGCTCTGCCCAATCCATGGAGGTGGAATAATTGCCAAATAAGATTTGCCGCTCGAGTTTCTTCACTGTACCGCGCCTTTCGGACTTTTTATTGACCGAACCAAACGATCTGCAGCAGCCGCAGCAGTGCCAGTCGAATCGCAGTCACCTTCTTCGTCGTTGATGGAAGTCGAGCCGCTTGGCCTGATTCCTCTTGGCTCTATGTGCGAGTTGCTAGGTCCAAACGGATTCGATGGAGGTTGCAAGAGCTGAGAAACGCAGGCCTCTTGCTTTTGATAGGAAGCGAGTGGAGAAAAGCTTCCCCACTCAGAAACAGTCAGGCGTTGTGCCTCGCGTTTCATAGAGCACTGGGACGGCGGAGTTCCGGGAACAGCAAAATCAACTAACTAAGTTGAACCACCCAGGATAAGTAAGAGTTGATGCTGATACGAATGGATGATATGTAGCCGAACTACAAGTCAACAACGTGTAGCATTCATGAATGTTGCCAAGGGGAGACGATAGAATTGAAGTCTTTAGTTTACTGGTAATTTAATTGGGTCTGATTCGTCTGTATCTCACCCGATCAGATAGAGAGATGGAGAGGAATTGCTAAAAACACATGGGTTTGGTGGCGGAATTCAGTCGATTTCACGCAGGAGATTCTAGAAATGAGAGGGCAACGTCGGTCGACTTACTACTATGTGATGTCTTGTGGAACAAACATAAATCACTATGATACTCGGTTTTCTGAGTACTGAAGCCTCCAACGCAAGCTATTTTCTAAGCCTACTTAACAAACATTAATAAGATCGTATCAAGTTATTATTTAGACTATGGCAACCCAAAAATATATGTGGATGTTATATAGACAATGGTTTACGAGTTTAGGACTTACGTGGGTCGTCATGAAATTAAGGTGTCTTTCAAGAGAGGAACTCAGCTAAATACAAATATTATTAGCGGCGATTTTAGCCAGAAGAGAAACAATATGGTGGGATCGCTAATAATGTCAGGGATCGGAAGAGGATCTTCACCCTGACACCATCATCTTCGCTCAGTACAAAGGATACTTTATGCAAACATATTGCAGTCGTTATAGGCATTCAAGAGGAAAGACGTCCGTTATCGTCGCTTATATGTCTTTAATGCTTTCACATTGGCTATGAAGTATGTGCAAAAGCTCTGTGCTGAGTCCCATATTAGACGGTTTTTGTCATGAACGAACCAAAAATATCTATTATTGTTTGTTAAGTAACTTCAGACATCGTTAAAGCCTAGAGATTGTAAGAAGAAGATATGACTCGAAACTCGAACTAACTTCATTGTTACAATACTATGTCTTCTCAGGTGAAACGTACTTTAAATTCTATTTGCTCATTTCACTTCATTCACGATGCGAAATTTTGGTGGAATCAGGCTCCGGAAAATCGGTAACGTAGTTAAAGCATCTCATGATAATAGGCCGACTACGACATGTCCTTTGAGATCTTCTTTGCCTGTAATAATAATTATAGAATAACACGCGAATAAATGATAATGATATCAAGGCGTGGAGAATGATGATAAACCAGATATCTCTCGAGGTACGCTTCAGAGTATTCTAGTTACAAGCTTATAATCACCAAACGTACTGTAAAAGTTAAATAATGATATTTTGAGAAGAAAAAAATTAATAAATACGATCAGAATAGCGTTTTGGTCGTAGCGCATTTCCTGTATACCTGAGCCTGAAAAAGCTTCACTCTTTTTTTGCTTTTGAATAACCTAGTTTTCCTATAGTTTATAATGCTAAATAGCGTATTTTCAGTTTGCCATTTAGCTGACCTAAGGCAAGTTGACTTTGCCAAAACCACTGGTCTACCTCGCTAGGTCAAACCCCGCTGCTTCATGTCCAGCGTGATGAAAAAAAGAAATAAGTGATTTTGCTTTAACTAGAATGTAGTGCTTGTGAAGGTTATTTCCATAACGTTGGCTAAATGGCCGAATTTAAACTTATAGTAAATGGAATCCTATACTACCTCATCCAGAAAAAATGGGCTCATATTAAACTGAAGGTTGTGTCGGCAGAGGAACGCGCGGTGAAGCGCGAGCTCGATACTCAACTTGATGTCGAGTCGCCTGTTTTTTTTTTTTACTTATCCGATCTTTTTTGCCCCTGGCATATTGGCGTAGAATAAGACTATAAAGTGTTAAGTAGTACCTCGTTAATATACCGTCGTACTCAGCTGCTCAACATTTGATGTATATCGAAGAGACACCACGGTCATCTGTACTCCAGGATTTCGTTACCTATATCTTTTATATGTTCATGTACTCGAGTTCTGTTTGGAAGCGGCGGATAGAAGACTCCAAATGTCGTTAGGTAGAAATTCAGGAAAAGAAATGATGGTTCCAAATTTCAAGTGTTATTGCCTCTTCCGTTTTGGAAAAATTGAAATAAAATCTACATAGGTGAAGATCTATTTTATTGGTCCGAAAGTAATTGGTTAATGACCTTTTTATCTTCTGCTAAAAATGCTTGCATACATATGACAGTCGACATCGCCAATGGATGTTTAATGAAGCCAGTATCGACTAGCTTTTCTTCTCAAGATCCTAAACATTTCAAAGGAGCAAGCACAGCTGGCCGGTGTTAAAAAGAGTCGTTGACTTCAAAGACAATGTTTCGTAAGCAGCAGAATATCCGTCAGGCCGATCTAACTGAAGGTGACCGCTGAGCCGTTATATGTTGTTCAGTGGCAACGTAACATCTCTCATTACCTCTGGTAAAAATCTAGCACAAGTCCTTTCGAGGTGATGTTGCCCTAAGAATAGACTCAAAAGGTGGCGAGACGTGCATCTAAGGAAGCTACTAGCGGGAGTAGGATTAGCTCAGCGAGTTAGATGGATTGGGTCCCCGCCATACCGAATCCGTATGCCAGCTTACACCAGAAATTCGATTAATTTACCCTGATATTATCACACAAGTATCTGGGTAAAACATGAATCCGATTTAGATGGCTGCTTTAAAGTATTTGGTACTCGCTTAAGAACGCTGGAGTCGTTGGTTCAAGATGATCAATATGTATATACATACATATTCACACACGTTTCGTATCAAATAGAAAATATCTATTTTTAAATTAAGACAATGTAACTAACCTAACCTAACCTAACCTACCGTACTGATATGTTATTAGACCTAACAATATGTACAAATAAGCTATGAAGAGCGCTGTAGAAGAGATCGTATATTATTAAAGCTTCTCGCCAAAGCTAGAATATTATATTTCGGCTATACAGTCTCATCGATACGATAATTCGATATATGGACAAATACATACATTTTTGCAGTTAAAAGGCGTGCGCAACTTTGTCGGTTTGTTCATCTCCGCCTAAACGTTACAACAAAATAATTAGCGGTCCCTATTTTCGACCGTTGACACAGCATCCCAGACAGGCGGATACTGTACAAGCTCCATATTTCCTCATCTTGAACGAATATATGCTCATTTAATCAAGTCTGCTTTGGGAACGTCGCAACCTTACATGCCTCTCACGTATTTCTGCTCTTCACATAAAGCTTTTTCAGTATTTTTTAGCGCAATATCTCCACACTTGAATATATCATGTATACACAATCCTGCCGCTATGCCCTCCAGTAATAACGTAATTCTGTTTTTAGTGCTACCCTAACAAAAGATATCCTTTCAGGCAATACGCTCAAACGGGGCTAAAGGCAATGTACCGAATACGAAGAAAACGTTTAGTAAGTAGTTCTATTGTGTTTATATTAACAAACATTTATCACACATCGACTATTTTACTGAGTTGAGTCATTCTCTCTATTATGATCATCTAAATTTTTTAACCTTTAGCTTAATTTTTAATAAATTTATAATTAAAAATATGTTGAAAAAAATTATACAAATGCTGAATATGGCTGGTTAAGGCTGAATATGTCAAATTGTTTGAAAAATACAGCGAACCAAGATCGATCGAACTTGGTTTGACACGATTATTGCCTTTGGAGTGCATGGGTACGTGTTCATCAAAGGTAAGCTTTTGTTACTTCCTTCGCTCTATTCCGTGAGTACTGCAATCCGTTCATGATGCAGCGTCGTCTTTAGAGGTCCGTTCGCGTCTAGACAACACATTGAATGCCTACCTAACCTAGGGTGCCACAAACACGTTTTGGGTACCGTTGCATGAACGGCGGCGCTGCTTAATATGTTTGTGCATATTGCAGGTTTTTTTTCTTCTCAAACGTGTAACTTTCAATTACAACTTACGATCTTTTCTAATTCTGCGACACTTTACTACTAATGTCCACGACAGAACAGCTTTTGTGCGACGCGTAGTCTTACACCTGAATGAAACTCTAATTACAGGTTATCCGTTGGACGCGTGATGGCCAATAATGGTACAGTTTGTATACATTACGACCAGGGAGAGTATTGGCACTCAAGCATAAAATATCGGTAAGTTGAGACAAATTCAATGCAACGGCATCTTTAAACTCAATTCAAGATTCATCTGGTTGGTGGTGCTCATCGCTTGTTTCGGTCGTATCGAAGTAACTTCTCTAATTTTCGTAGTAATAAGCCAAATATCGATAAGAAACGACAACTGTAATTAAAATAAACATATCCACCTTTAAGTTATACCAGTAGAATCAATTAGTGCATGTTATATCTTGCTCACTAAGGCAGAAACCGAAGCACTCTCTATGCACAGATAATTATAAAACATAATAAATATCGAATAGAAAAAGCTCTGTGTCCTGGTTAATTTCAATAGTAAACGAGAATCTAGCCTATTAAATAGTATACCGAATTTTGTCTTCCGTGAGGTTCCCTAATGGAATCAAATGTGTTTAGCACTTTTAGAGAGAGCTATAAGAGGTCCGTGATGCCCTTAGATGTTCGGTGTTTCACGCACGCCACACTAGGGAACAAGGTCAGCTTCTCAAACCTTAACAAGGTTCAGTATGTGATATGTCTTCAAACAAGCACTATTTAATAACTGCTCGCAATTGTGTCCTGGTTAGCTTTAAGGGTCACAGAACTCTCTGTTTCTGACCAAACTGTTCAAAATTCACGGCCGACACGAATTATTTTAGTTAATGAATAACGTAAGCTTTAAACATATGTGACAAACCTATCAGGAACACAATGTCACACTACTAGTCATACAATTAGGACGGCAGGGGCAAATGCTACAATTTATAGCTGCAGTTAATAGTTTTAACAATGCTTCCTTGCAGTTTTTATACCTGTAAGTAGACAATAGTCGCAGCGTGATCGAACGGTGAAACGGATCGCTTCATCCAAAGCCGTGTCGGAAACTTCGGCGGAAACTAGCATCGATGCGCTAGTCATAAACAATCATTGCCTTATGATAAAATAAAGGCGTGATAAAAGTACTTTATTTTGGCCTGCTTCCACAGAGAAAAGGCAGAAGATGCTCACACGTGACTACAAACGCGGTACAAGTAGAAGCAACAGTATTCCAAAAAAAAAGACAGTCCTTTGCAATAGTCCGTTTTACTGTCGGTGTTAGTGACAGCTTCCACCATTAACTGATGATTTCCGTTATCCCTTTGCCCGTTGCCCTTGCCTTCCCGCTGCCGAACATTTTGGATAATTTAGTGTTGCAATTGCTGTCCGGTATATGCGTGGACGACCTGCGCGCAAAAAAATAAGGTAGCACTTAGTATCCGCCGTTTACTGCCCGGCGGCGGCGGCGGCCAGCGGCTGTATCTAACAGCAGCCAGATACGATATTATAAAGTAGCTCCAATTTAGGTAACAGTTTCGGTTTCGTATGATACGCTGACCGCTTGCTTGTTTCTTGGAACTCGATCGCTCGCTCGCTCGCTCGCTCGCTACTACGCTCACCCGGCCCCCACATGTGCGAGCCCTCGCCTTTTGCTCCATCACTTTCTGCTCCTGTGATTGATGGTGTTCTAGACGAGAATAAAAGATGTACTACTCTATCGCGCGCATTTCAACTGACGACTACTGCATTACCGGATCGTGGTTACGTCGTAGAAACCATTCGTCTGTAGTGACAGACACTAACGCGCCCAGTTGCGCGACCGTGGATACCACTGCTGTTTCTTCGATGCCAAAGGAAACAAGTGTATAAGGAAAACTAAAATCATCACCATCGACAGTACAAGACAGCGATTTACACGGTTCGGAGTCGTCGTCGTCGTCGTCATCATTGCGTTTATTGGCGACACGGCCATCATGACGCGCGCATTGGCGTAAGTGTACATCTCCCTGTCGTACGAACACACAGGTAAAATAAAGCGTCAAAAGTTAGTTTGTTTAGACGTGCCAGTACAGAAGATAGACGCGATGACCGAATCGATTGCATCTATAGAGACCTTAACAGAAACTCACGATTGTCTCTTTCATTCGTCAATAGAAAGTGTTCAATAGATTTTTGCGCTTCCCCGCCTTGTCACCCGACGAGCAACGGAATCTGCGAGGATTCATGCTGCCGTTACGCTCTATTTCTATATATTCTCTATATCTAAATCGCTATAACTAGATAGCAGGAAGGGATGATATGGACTTTAGTCAAAGTGCAGAATAATTGATATATTTGATCTTAGGTGGAAAGCGTTTTTCGTGTATAAAATTGTATGCGGTAAGTGGTTCCGGAAAATGGCTCAAGTGTACTGTGACAAGGACGTTTCTAACAAAAATTAAGTGCCGGTAACTAGCCTATTGTTCAAGTGCTAGACTTAATAATATATTAGTAATAATATTAGAAGTATTCTTAATCTTCAGCTAGTTCAGATTGACGTATCTATACACATATATTAAGCTAGCTGCTGTCAATAAAAGTAAGATGAAGCTCGGTAGCAACTTGTTTCCACGACTGTTCAAATCAGGGGGCCAATGCACGTCAGCATGTAACTTGGAAGCATCAATTTGTGTGATTGTGAAAAGTTATTAGTTCCTGTTACAGAAGTAGAAAATTGCCCGAATTCAAGAAACTTGCCGGTAGCTCACTGTCCAATCCAGCCACTTACCAATATAAGCTGCCTGTATTAGTTTTCCTATTTATCCATGCCTATTTAAAGCACGATGATCTTCATTATGTTCAATAATTTATCAGTTAATTCAATAATTTTATGAATCGTAGAAAAAGATTAGGCATAGTAACTAATATAGCCTAAGCATTCGTTGTTAGGCTTTTTTTTTTTGAACATAGACGATAAGCCATGCATAGATTTTACGCGTACCCTATGATACAATTCCTGCTTGTCATTTGTAACTTCGTTTTCGAACATTATCTTTAATTACCTAAAAAACTAAAAACATAATTAACTAAAAAAAAAACAGTAACCGATTTTAATTTTCTCACTCGGGCCGCCCCGTTGCCCATTGTGTCATAAAACTCCTTGAAGTTATGCAGGATCATATAGATTTTTCTTACCTACTCGCTACTCGTGTTTCTACCAGCGCCCTCTATCTCTAAATAATATCAATTGTATCGTAGCTTATATACGAAATAGAGCGCGTTCCCTGTTTTCTAATGTACTTTTCAGCGTCGTTTAGCTTGACTGCTGTGCACTGTCTGATTGATCCTCGAACGTCAAGCAGCTCGTTCTTCACTAACGCAAACTAGATCGATTTTAGCGTTTACTGCTCCCCATCTTTTCGAAATTATCTAGCGTACTGTAATGTAATCTGTGTGCATGTGGTGTGGTCCAGCATGGATAGCTGTATGTTCGTCGGGCAGTAACAGGACGTCATAGCAGACCTCCCCAGAAAAAACACAGTAATATAAGAAACTCATTGGTTAATATCCAGTGCGTCCTGGCACAGTCCCTGTATGGTATGTGTACCAAATAAACGAGACCAGGACACCGACAGCTATATTCTACCTGACCCTGGCTATCACGTCTTCCCTATAGTGACTTTGTTGGGCCAGCTAGATGATTCGTTGCTTGACGAAACTTTGCCGAGAAGAAAACTATAGAATTCTAGACAATTACCGACAACGAGGTGTCTGGCTACCATTGGCGTTGGAAAATATTATACTGACGTAACTTTCAACCAGTCTGAAGAGACGAACGAACACGGGCGCAAGCCAATAAGTTCCGTCTCCAACTTTTTATACATGTCGCTTTCACACCCGGGAAATACATACGGTCAACAGTCGACGCAAATAGCTACGTCAAATGCTCGCAAATGTCTCGCAGCATTGAGCAAATCTGCCGCCTTCTGCTAAATAAGATAATAAAGAACTGACCGTATATATATACACATACGGTCGGTTTTATGTTATCTTTATATATATATATATATAGTGTTTTTCTTCCGTAACTTATACACAGAATAATTGTGATCACAACTGTGTGCCATAACTGATGACACATCAGTTTGCTAGAATTGGCTTTTACTTTGTTACCATATGTTATTACTCCTCAACATAACAAATGGAATAATCATTTGTTCACTTTTCTATTCAGTAGTTCTGCCACAGGGTCTGATTCGTGATTATGTGACATGAACCGTCATATAGAATATTACTTATCGTAATATTAAAAAAAAAAGTGAGCCTCAACTAAACACCCCTACACAGTTGACACAATGTACTGGAAACGTTTCTCAAGATCACTCAAAGTCCACAGTGACTGGGCAATCACAGAACTATCTTAGCGACCGTGTTGTGTAATACAAAGTACAGCAATCACTGAGAATCAGCGGATACCACAGTTTCACTGTTGCCGGAGCAAACAATTTACATCTGTCTAGGTCGAATCGAGCCTGATCAGACTCAATACTTGT
Organism: Varroa jacobsoni; assembly: GCF_002532875.2. Taxonomy (NCBI): domain Eukaryota; kingdom Metazoa; phylum Arthropoda; class Arachnida; order Mesostigmata; family Varroidae; genus Varroa; species Varroa jacobsoni. Next base: position 132,169 of record NW_019214464.1, read on the forward strand.
CGCCCTATACAATGGCGGAGCGAGCTCGCTATCCAGTACCGAAGCAGTAATTCCCTGTGAAAATTATAATAAGGTTTCTATGCATATGCGATCAATATAGCGTTATCCTCAATAACTAATCCGCTCTTACTGTTATCCAACTCCGACAGGAAAACTATAACCCGCAATTTTTTTCTGATAATACTAGTGTGCAGTAAGCAAAGGGCGAAAAGACCGAGAATCATTTCTGCGTACCCTATCTATGATATTTGCTAGATCCTATTTGTCTTCTGCATTTTCATCGTTAGTATTTTTTCTTTTCGACTTAGCTGTTGGCAACAATGCTCACTTGATTTTGTGCTTGTTTTTTGTTTTTGTCATTTCACTTGAACAGGAAATCTCTTGTGTTTGCGGCCTTCATACTAGGAGGAGCAGTCCTCTCAACGTGGGCCGAGTTCGACACAAATATAATCGATGCCGCCTTCAATTCGGCTATAGAGAAAATTAACAAAAGGAAGGAAGAGGTCAGGGGCTTCGCCGCTCGAAGTATCGGAAGTAAGTGTTCTCTTTACATTCAAAATTGCCCCCCCCCCCCCCCTCTCATAGAGTGGGGCACCTCTACCAATACTGGTCGATGACGCTGCCGAAATATAAGAGTACGCGTATTCCGTAACGTATGACCATATCCAAGAAAAACAAGTTTACATATGACAAAGATCTGAGTTCATATCCGTTTACCGAAATCGTTTCGAAAAAAAACTAGAGTAAATATTAGCAAATGGCTTCAGGCTCGTTAATTGTTTTCATATCTTTGTCAGATAGTCCCGAAACTGTGGCTCAAATATTGGAGAGAGAACGTACTAAGGGATTATTACATTATAGGTATCTTAGTTGCCCCTAAATCATTGTGTTCACGTCTACTTTTGTACGTTCGCCTCACAGTAGAAACACTTCTATTGTCTGCGGTTGTAAGTTTCCTATCGTCAAAATGAAGGCTGCTTTGGCCTCACTTTAACCAGCCGACGCAGCATTGACAATTCTAAAAGGTCTAATATCGCCGTGGACCCGATGCTGAAGTTGCATTACTCCTACTGAAAGAGTTGGCACTAACTATGCTCCTATAGTAATTATAATCAGGTCTGCGTACGGACGAAGCTTTGCATGTTATCTCATTCTGCACTCGGAGCCCGATCGGCACGCTAGTCACATCGACTACTATCTCGTGCGTAGGTTGTATGCGCTCGGACTATAGTTTTGATAGAAATCAGATAGCTGCCCAATTCGAACGCAGTAAACATTTAACGGTCTGACACCTTTCGCACGCTCCTTGGCCATGAAGCTCGTTTGTGTGTTTGCTTGCCCCCCTTCTATACAGCGCATAAGAACCATCGTTGTTGATTCTCTTCTTTTATCCATCACTAGGTAGATAAATAGGTAAGCGTAGGGAAAGCTTACGGAAAGCTGCGTGTAGTAGTAAGTGACCTCAAATCCAAAGTCGGTCCCGTCCTTATCGTGCTCCAGCTAAAGGGTCGCAAGAGTATGTTGCAGATCGTTGACGAGGGGTCGTTTCGCTGCTTGTTATCTTCGCCAGCGGTAAGCAACTATCTACCAAAGTGATCTCTTTCTCCTCCACACAAAAGTTGACTCTGTAGAGGTTGCCCGTTACTACTGCTGCTGCTGCTGCTGCTGTTGCAACTGCCAGCCATGGGCTTTTGACCACTGCCGTTCTCGAAGTGGGCACCGGTTTGGCTCCCCACAGCTCCTGTCTGTACAGGCAGTCTGTAATGCTGTTGTCTGCACGATTTACGAGTCGTTGCTGCGTCTCCTTGCCGCCCTTGCATTTTTAGCTACTGCTTCGGTCTGCCAGTGAGTGGAACAGCCGAATCTGCAGGCAGCAATTGAAGATGATTCTGTTAGTATGAAACAGAGGGAATAGGGTGGCGGTAGACAGGGCAGGCAATTGTGCACTGGTTCATAGCGAACTTTGTCTTCCCAGTTCTTTTACTTGCATGTTCCTCTTTTTCTTCCTAGTCAAGCCGAAGGCCAGGATGGGAGAGCGGGCGGCTGGTCGGCCGGTTTCTCAACATTACAGTCCAAAACAGAGTTCGTGGTGCAGAGCGTAAGTCGACAGAGTAGCGAGCGTAGATGCTGCTGCTGCCGTTGTTATCTGACAGTAGCAGCAACAACGACAACGACTCCGCCAGTGAGTCGCAGCAGGGATGATGTTGAAGAGCGTGAGGAAACCCGACAGCAGCAAGCCGGTTTCCCGTTGGGCGACAGGTCTGTAGGGCGGGCCGTCTTGCTAACTCTCATCAGGGACTTCGCAGACACGACAGCGATGGCGACGACGGGTGCGCGAAGCGAAGGTTCTCGTTGGCGACTTGGCCGCTAGCCAGACGCGCCGCAGGAGTCCCATCCGTCTCCCAAGTAGTGGGGAGGACGTGAGAGACAGCAATGCAGCGAGTAGTGGAGGACGGCATTTGCAGAAGCGGCGGCGATGGCAGCTAGCGGTAAGGCAGTGGAAACTGCCTTGGTCATAACAGGAAACCTCTGCTGCCGCAGCCGCTCCCAACGCCATCGCTCCTAGCACCAGCAGTAGCGTGGGGTTGGCATCGAAGCGAGTTGTGGCTTTCAACTTTTGCTTTCTTTCGCCGCCCAGAGATGTGTCTTTGGGAACGGAAAAGAGTCACACATACACACAGGGTAAGATTCGTATATACAGACTCGGATGTCTTATACAGATTGACTACTTTGAGTCGAGGGTCGAGACGTCAAGGCAGTTGTGGTCGCAAAGCAACCGACGTCCATAACGGACTGGCTACATTGCTGAGCGTGGGCCAACTGCTACTAGAAGGACAGCAGGAACTGGCCAGGGTGGCAGGTCGTCGCTGAGAGAGGCAGATTCAGAAGGAGGCCAGATCATATATCTCAAATATGACGTTTTTTGCTCGGTCTTACCCCGTCCATAGCCGCGAAAGTACAACCGAGGGCAAGGACCTTCTTCATGATCATCACTCTTCGCCCGAGAATCGCCTGACAACTGCCGTCTCACAATTCCGCTTTTCACTTCTCGTTGTTTCTTTAGCAGTCGACAGTGAGTGACTGTTGATGAGCGCTTGCAGTGAAATGCTGCTCTCATCGCTTAGGGTAGTTGCACAGAAGAAGGCAGCGCAGCACCAGCGACAGTAGCAAGCTCACGTATTTTTTAGACTACTTTCATCGTCGACGACGACGACATCTTTCCCTCTTAATCCTTCTTTGCTTCTTGAGACAATTTCCCTTCTTCTACAAAGATAGATAGATAGATAGATAGATACCGGCCGAAAATGTATGCTAGAGTTGCTTAGCTTCACCATTCTGAACAGCCTCTATCTCGTCGTTTCGCACTCGGTATAGAACTCTGTGTAACTTTGCATTACCCTTCTCTATACGCCAGTGCAGTGGTTCGCTACTCCCAGACATTGTAAGCGACGTCACAGAGCAGCCCATTGACAACGCCACGCATTGTCAGCGACGACAGGGGGAGGCTGCATCGTTGCCGCTGCCTACGGTGATGTTGACGGCTTTGCCTTGCTCGGGCGGATGTGCTAAGCTCCGTTGTCATCGGAGTAGCTTCCTTCTGCGGGCTGTTCCGAAGAGTCCGATTATTTTCCAGAACGTTACGCGTTTTACTCGTAATAATCGGAGTGTAGACCGGCCTATAACTTACGGTTGCATTGTTTCTTTCATCTAGTCCCCCATAGAGACTAGCGATAAGATAAAATCAGTGAAAACAGGACGATTGATGAATTTGGAGCAAAAGCGCACCAATCGGCCAATACTGTACGGCTATACTATAAGTACACGTCTTCATGGGGAGAATGAACGTAGCAATCGCACGATCAGTGATCTTATCCACAAACGGTATATTTCAGATATTGTAGCAACTAGTACGTACTAATAGTATTGGTTTTACCGAAATAACTTACTTTATTCCACCCATACTATGAAATGATGACGATGGTGACTTGTTCAGCTATTATTGTAATTTAAGTTACAATATGGAACAGTTAGCAAGGACCTTCTATGCTACAACCTACGAATAGCGCATTATGTGGACTTGGTTATGCCTCGGACAAATTTCAAACTTGGATTCAATCATTTCTCATTGCCTTACACTACTTGCGATTCATAGGGCAAATTTTACGTAATGCCCTCAATTATGTCTGAGTGCAGATAGGACGTAATACTTTTTAACGACGCCCTATCAATATAGACATTCATAAAAAAAAACCCTACAGGTACAATTGTTTTTCTATTCCAACGCGTTTCGTGTAATCAGATACAATTCTCTATAAAACATAGGTTCCAGAAGCAATAAGTTTTAATTAAACATACAAAGATGTCTTATCTTGCCAACACATAGAATAATAGAAAAAAATTTTCCATTAATCATCTCGTTCATCGTCCATCGTCAAGCTAAGCTGAGCTGCTAAAAAAAAAAAAAAGATTAAATTTAAAAATGAGAAAAATAAAAAACTGCCGATTTCGAATAACCGATTGACTTGCAATACGCGTTTAATTAGATAAATTATTTTCGGAGTCTTGCTCGGACTCAAACGATATAGCCAAAATTTCAAATATTAGAGTGATTTCTATGTGAAATTTACAGGTGTGTAGTATAGTGCCAACTTTAGTGACGTCCTCTGTTTAGCTGAACTTCTTCATATTATAAAGACAGGGGCTTCTTTAATTGTGTCTATTCAGATCGTCACCAGCCAGGTAAATAACTGTGCAGTGATCAGAGGTGCGACCTCGCGCTCAGACTCTTTGGTTCGTGGTAGTCGAACGTGTCGGCAATGGGCAACAGATGGAGACGCTTGTCCACCGTATGCGACCTACTTTGGCCTCAATTCATTCCCCTGTTTATTATAATATACTTTAATACTGTTGTTTTGTTAGATTCAGATCAATTCAGTCTGGTATAGGTGATATTATGGCCCAACGTGGCTACCGACCGAGACACAGTGATATTTCCGTTTACGTAATGCTTGAATTATCTTTATCCGGAAAAGATACAACAGGAAAAAAATACACGATACAGTAGGTTATTATAGCAAAGCTTTCAAATTGGATACGTTCTAAGCGTTGAAGGTCTTTTAGATCAATAACACCTCCATACGGTTTCAAAAAAAAAAGCAGCATGTCCAGCATTTTGTATTTTGCCCTTGGTGTAATCATTTATACGAATAGAAATGTCGTTAGAACACTGAAATATGCTAACGTTAGACGGTTCTCCAATGGAACTATTTGGGCTTTCAACGGGCGCACGATGTTTCGAAACGATGGCAAGTTCAAATTTGGCCTGATAAAGTTGAACTTTGAATGTAACGAAATTCCGGCGGTGCGTATTAAAACTTCGGCCCTTGTAGAAGCACATGTTGAATGCTTTTTATTTTAGAAAACACCACAGCACAGCATAAATTATATTTTGAAAATAAAATATTAAAACGAAATCAAAAAAAAATATTTTGACGGCGATAAACATTCGAATATTTTTACCGGTAGATTAGTAAACAATATGAGAAGATAGTAGATTCACGGTTTTAGGTAGAAACGATACGTGTTCACCATTTTGATACTGGGTAGTAGGTAGGGTGATGGAACAATTATTAGCGGAATCGCTACTTATATCCATTGTCGCTATTCGATAAATTCAACTCACTATGAATTTCTCTATAGAATAACTGCAGAGTTAGATTAAGCCAAGCTAACTATAACATAGGTAGTTTCGAGAAGATTCGGTAGTAACTTAGTTGAGTGGGTACGATATTCCACAAATGAGGGTAAACGATCATTGCCTTATGTTCTTTATTATATATAACAAATTATAATCTTAGAATACCAATGGACGGTCGACTTTTCCCGGTATGAACACCGAGCTAAACCAGAACCATTGCTACGAAATGTTGTGTTTGTAAATAGAACTTGAATAGAGTTCCAAACGTTATCATGTCAGACAAAATTTACAAGCCAAATCAGTACGCCTGCAGATCATGAACCTGCAGAACAACTGCTTAATTAACAATTATGCCCAAATTTCCAGAGTGCCTTGCGACGTCTCTGAAATGCCCCTTTGCCAACGGTCAGCACTTTCAATCTCGCCCATCGACGCGCCAGTCTAGAGAAATTGCGGATAATGCCCGTATCTTCGAAGAGGCAACAAAAGCACTTGCCTTTCGGTGAGATGATTTTAGATTGATCATTGAAAACACGCGTAATGCCACCCCTGCCGAGGTGGAAGATCTGACTGAGACGTCATAAAGATCATAAGAAAAAGTTGTAGGTGTTTCGTTTTGCTACTATGCGTTGCTCTGTTAATCGTTAACCATCGTTCGCATGATATGAACTCCACCCGCACCCCAGTATTCGATGGCCACGACACGTGGAGCAATAGGAGTAACTACGTAACTTAACTACTTTAACTACTGACAATAACTAAACCAATAAAATCGGCTTGTACGTTTTTTAAACCAATATTTGTTCATCTGAACGTTTCACCCTTCAATGTTTCGCTTCTTCGTTGTCTTCTATCTTTTTTCATCACTTCCGTGTAAAAAGACCAACCATTTAAGTGGTAAGTATAATGCAATCAGAGATCATTTCAGTGTCTCTACTCAGACACAGTGCTTCGTGTGCTTCCCGTGAACGATTTATATAGGGATATGTTTTATCTGGATAGAGATGTCAGAAATTTTTAAACACCCTATTTGTGACGGAATCAGCTGGTACTTACAAAATTTCATAAGGTTTCAGCGATACTGAATTCGATCTGAGATTATTTGCTAGACTGAAAAATATATTTTCTTCAATAGTCCACATATTACATGCATGCTTAGCTTCATTTTCCGGGTCCTATCTTAATGATAATTGTTGGTGGCATATCCTATCGCTTGCTTCGGGTTCTTCCGGTCCGTCTATCTATTTTTTTGTCCTGCGTCTCCAATCGTCATCGTTAATCCTGAAGTACTAGTAAACACGGCATTGTGATCAGGGACGCGCCTTTAAGCGCCGCCGTGGCACAACGGGCCACTTATGACGAGATCATACAATTCAACGCCATCAACTTGGATAACACCGCGCTATCCCAGGTTACTCAACGGTGTCGGGGGCGCCGACGTACTCAGTGCAATCCCCGCCTCCCGTGGCGAACTGGCGATGGCCGATGTAATAACCTGCGAAATCCCCACTGGGGTCGTTCTAACTTCTGCATGACACGACTTTTACCGCCGGCTTATGAGAATGGCATCGATGAGCCTCGCGGTGGACGGTATAATTCACGTCTGCCAAATGCTCGTGTCATATCACGGCTCGTTAATATGCAGCGTAATGTATCATCGCCCGGCTATACGCACATGTTGATGCAGGTTGGACAGTTCATCGATCATGACACAGCGCTCGCGCCAATGGAAGAAGATCCGGGAGAGATTATCAACCTCGGAAGTACGTCGGATTTATCATCTATTTTGTTTTTGTTATACATGCTGTATTTATTTACCCACAGTTGGTTGACTCGTTCACTCCTAAGCTTGTTTCTTACGTCACGTCTTCACACAAGTATTTAACTCACCAAATATTTAAAAAATGACTTAAATGTTTCCTGAAAAGACATAGGTTCATAACTGCCATGAGTACTAGAGTACATGTTTATATTCCATTAATACAATCGCGTTGATTCTCAGCTTCTGCTCCTATTTGTTTGGTTCGACGCATCTTCCCAGATCCCAACAACCCGATCGACTGCTGCAGCGAAGACCGTCGTAATGGAGAGGAGTGCTTCTCGTTCGAGATTCCCCAGAACGATGCATTCTTCGGCGCCACCGGTCGAACGTGTAACAATATGCCTCGTAGTGCACCCTGTTCTACCTGTAAACTTGGCCATCGTGAACAGCAGGATGCTCTTACGTCATACATTGATGCTTCCCAAATTTACGGTAGTTCGGATGACGACAATAATCGCCTCCGTGCTAAGGTCAAAGGCCTCCTTAAATACCAGGTGAGACTAGCTATGACATTACACTGTATCTAATAAAGGTTACTAGATATGTGTACTGTGATATGATAGGTGTGCACAATTTGCACACCGTTCGCCGAGCGTAGATGTGGCCTGCAGAACCGAGGATTAAATACTAATTTACAAATGCTGTCGTCACCATTGTCACAGGTTGTCAATAACCGTCAAATGCTGCCGCGCTCGTTTCATCCCGATGACGACCGTTGTTCGATTCCATCGGCAGGACAGTTCTGCTTCCGAGCCGGGGACGAGAGAGTCAATGAGCAACCCGGCCTTACGGCACTGCACCTCATTTGGCTACGCCAGCACAATCTCGTCGCCCAGAAACTTAACGAAGTGAATCCACATTGGGACGACGAGCGTCTATTCCAGGAAGCTCGAAGGATTATTACTGCCCAATGGCAACATATTGTCTATCACGAATGGCTACCCATCGTGCTGGGTAAGTGTGCTACAAGCTGTCTATTAACCGAACAGAACATCAGGATTGTAAGCTTATTTACAATTACAGTACAGTATAGACGTATCTATAGGCGGTTTTGATAATCGCTCGTTTAAGCCCAGTATACTGATCAGGAAGAGACTTTTTAAAATCGATGTTCAATGTCGCCATTGTTATCGCCAAGCTTGACAGATCGGGTAAACCACGTTTTAAACGCCGATTTTTTTTGCAGTTGACGTGTCTTAACCGTTTGTCATAGTTTGTAGGACTCTTTCTGGATAATATAAATATATATATATATATATATATATAAGACAGAAAAATAGCTTTTATTTGCTTGTTTATGTTCACTTGATAGTTTAGCTTAAACTTTTTTCTCATAAATCATCTTAAAACATAGAACAAACTGCAAGTGGGTATTTGATGTCAGTTTTCGAGTCTGAAAAATTAGGCTTAGTGAAATTAAGATGTATTGTAAGATGTAGTAAGATGTATCAGGACAGCTACATGTAATATTAGGTTAAATGACAACGCACTAGCCAATAAAATACGTCGTATAGGATGTAAATTGACAAAGTCTAGCTTTTTCTCCGATAGGACCTCAGTTCCTTCGATCATTCAATATCCAGACTCAGTCACAGGGTTACACGAACTACGACCCTACCGTCGACGCTACGATTATCAACGAATTTGCTGCGGCCGCCTTCCGCTTCGGTCACAGCCTTATTGACGGTACCTTCCACCTGATAAACAACCAGGGACGCGTCGGAGCCATTCAGCTTCAGGACTTCTTTTTCTTCCCTTTCCCGTTCTACGAGTACGTATGGGTGAAACGACGAGCTCCCTTTGTTCTTACATACAGACTGGACAGAGTTAGTACAGACAGAAGAAGGTGTCTCCAAAAAGTCGGAGCAGAAATTTTATTGTAAAAATATGCCTAGATTCCAAGCGTCTCAGTATTTGCTTTTGAACAGAAAAAAATACGTGCCATATTTAACACAAGAAGTATAATACGCATTTATAATAATATTATTACCTATTGAGAATAGAAGGTGATATTTCTATTAACTATAGTAATAGGCAGGATAATAGTGAGAAGAGAATATTTCTATCTATGTATATTTGTTTCCCCACACTAAAGAAGAAGTAGCGTGTTTGATTGAAATATTGAAATCATCAAATATTCTTGTCGGCTACGGCTGTATTATCATATGTATGCTGCGAACATTGGCGAGAACGGACAATTATACAGTTTACAAAGTAACGATGACCTTTTTCATACCCATTGGTGTGTCAGGGGTCAACTTGATCCTGTGCTCCGAGGATTGTTCCGACAGCCAGGACAGCAGTTCGATCGTTTCGTCACCGACGATGTCACGAACCATTTGTATCGGCTACGAAATGATTCTTACGGTCTTGACCTTATTGCAATGAATATTCAACGAGGCCGCGACCACGGCATTCGGCCATACGTCGATTATGTACGCTACTGCACCGGCAGGGTTTGTAACTTGAACTTAATTCGCAATACGGCGGCCGATGCATGGGACAGTATGTATAATTTTAAAACTACGCAGCTTACTCTGGCTAGTTAATCGTAACGTTAACCCAATGGACATCTTTACCTACAGGAAATTCGTACATGGCATGACTTGCTGTATCTGATGCCACAAGATGCGGTCCAACAAATCTCGCAAGCGTACGCACGTGTCGAAGATGTCGACCTTTTTCCTGCTGGTGTATCCGAGTTTTCGGTCGAAGGCGGTGTCCTCGGTCCGACCTTCGCCTGTATTCAAGCGAATCAGTTCATGCGAGCTAAATTTGGCGACAGATTCTATTACGAACACGGTAACCAGGCTGGATCATTTACGCCTCAACAGCTTCAGGAGATTCGCAAGATCTCGTTGGCTAAGATTATCTGTGACAACTCGGACGGCATCCAAGAGTTGCCGCCCAACGTATTTCGCCATGAATCGTTGTAAGTAGAGCAGAAACCGTCTGGAGTAGCAGTCTTTATATTATCGCTAATCTAACCTTTCACTAGTATTGGAGTTTAATTAATAATTACGATGTGGGCTATAACGTTTAAGCTTCCGAGTGCGTTCGAATCATCGTGGACGCAGTCGGAAATTTAATAGCATATATTATATTTAATGGTAATGACTCAGACCCACGACCAATACGACAAATAGTTCATTACGATATTGTTATGTATTCATTGATCGCAGGAACAATCCGACGACGGCGTGTACCGAGATTGATAGAAGTAACATTCGTGCCTGGGCTGAGCAGTAACCACCCTGATCGATATTCTAGTCATAGCGCCAATTGATTCATATATAAATAAAAAAAAAATAATGGGTGACAGAACAGCATCCTGCTTTGCCTTCATCCTTCAGGGTCTTTTTACCTATTTCTGGTGAGCAACTGTGTAACACATCGCCTTTACGGTAACATATGAGAAGTTCTTTTTTATATTATAAGTTTACCCTCAAAAATCAGATAGGATACAGCATGACTAGTGACAATAATCAGGATGACCTGAATAATAAACTAGACAGACTGAGTCAGCATATTGCCCTATTCCTTCATATTTATACTGTAGATAGTGTTGTTACAAGTATACTGTTTGCTTGTATATCTCTGTTTATTCATATGTGTGTTTGGTATAATGTGTTTTGTTGTTGTTGTTGTTAAGTATCACGGGACACGCGGTTCGTGTTTCTAACTAACAATGTAAAGGGTAAATGAACACTAGGCATTAGATATTGCCGTATGCGGACATACGCGCGACTATACGTTGAATGAATACAGCTGGAGAGCACATATCTCATCGGTTATTAAGGAAGAACTGCAAACCAAGCTCAAATAAGATTTGGTCGAAAATATAAACAAATAAAACTTTTTTTGACACAAGTTTGACTACTGATTTTTTTACTGGCGGTCTATAACTGCGAAGCTAGGGTTTCGGAGTCCTTTGATGGTATCTGTACCCAACGTATCGTTCAGCTTTGACCAATATCGGTACATGCAACAGCTCTCGCGCGAATAGAAGATAGCTATGTTAAATAAGTATCAAACCTGTAACGTACGATCGCTAGCGATAAACTAGCATAGGTGGCCTAATGGAGAGATACTTGTTCATCAAAAAAGTTGCACTACATTCATACGCGTGCAGAAAGAGGCCTCCGCATCTCATTCGCCCAGGCAAAACTTGGATCCCTATCCTAGATATGAAAGCGCGTGTGGATATTAGCTATTTGATTACACCTCATAAGTAAAAACAAGGTATCTCATTGAGTGAGTCTCATTGGCGGGTCGCTGATGCTGCGTTACGAAATGACATTTGATAATGTCGCGGTATGACGAACCATTATTATCAGTGAGTCACAAACCTCGCCTGGTCTTCGATTATCACGTGGAAGGTAATCTTCGATCCGTACACCTCTTTTGACCCATACTCGAAGGTCAGCTCATCGAACCTTATTTTTGAAACGCAGTGTAGCTAAATCTTAAGGTTCTAGAAACTTCTCACTGGTAACTTACATGACAAAGAGGGCCACTGTTCTCTCGCCACGAAGAAATGCCTATCAAGTTTCTTCTCATTAACCATTCAACTGGTCCTATGCCTTTATAAAAACTGAATTTCGTTGAGAACAGTGTGCCCAGGTTTATATGTAAACGAAGCTTAAAAATAAAGTATGTGTAAGCGTCTAAGAGCAAGGAAGTGTATTTATCGAATTAGGGCTTATTCAAGAGATAGCTACAGATCGACAATAACACTTCAACGCTATCGGACGCTATAGCACAAAAAATAAATAGGTGTTTTTAAACAAACGATATATCACTTTTGCGACCTCTTAATCTCCATCGTAAGGTCACCAACGAATCCTTAACCTAGGCAGTTAGCAAAGAAAAGTCGCGTAAAGCTTGACCTTGTTTCTACGGCCCGTATTCCTTGCACTTCTCTATCACGTACTTGCCGCGAGCGTAACGTAATGCGATCCTTCAGTACTCTTGGCGCAACATCCTCTAATTTTTCTTCGTCATAATGATAAGAATACATTTTTTCCGGTTTTGTTCATCCTAGCGTCGCAGCGATTCAACTTTGATCTGGATCGTAGCGTTTCTTTCCGACGTCGTCTGTTGTGTAGATGGCTTTTTTTACATCCGGCAAGGCCTAGGACACACAAGGCCATAGGATTTTTACACCTTCTCCTCGGCGTTAATACCTACGCCAATGATGTATACATGTACATAGATGAAAATATTCAGCTTTGCTGAATCGCTTCGAAGTCAACAAAGGTGGCCTGGCCAGTTAGGAAAATGGCTACTGAATAGGTTTCTTCTACAGGCGCATTACTAAGTAGCATCTATTTTAAGAGATAAGCGAAGAAAGTTAAAAATAACGAGTCGCATCTCGTGAATGGATATAGCCATTGTATACTTTCGAAACTTATCGTCACGTTTAGGGGATCGTTTTCGTAGTGCAACTTCGCTTGTAACACAAATTAGCCTATAAGTATTATATAAATATATGGAGATATAAAAATATAGAGCGCTTTATAGAAGCCTTCGTTTTGTGTATAGTTTTCAAAAATTACAGCACGCACGTGGACCTGTAGTTTCGTGCCTGTGTCCTATTTCATTCTTTTTACTAATATCGAAATGCAACAACATTGCATTGTACAAAGATGCATCCGCAACGTACGGCGATTAACTGAAAAAAGCACTATAATAATGTGTGTTTAAGGTTCAATTATATCCCGGAAAGAATATTAATTTACCATCTAATAATTCATGTTTTTCCCTTTTGTCACCTATATGTACGCTGTAAATCAGAGAACTTCTCACCGAATGTGATACGTAGAGAAGGCAGCACGAGGATAACTTTAAGGATATAGATACGTTGTTGTCAAAGCGCTCAACAACTTACCTCATAGAGACCCCAAATCTGAAACGTCGTATACCGGTTATTATAGTGCTGCAGATAATAATCATTCCATTAACTATAGGCCGTGTAGTACGTTAGTATGTCTATATTTATAGAAGCACATTAAATAAAAACGTTATGCAACGGATTATCAGAGACCCTTGTACCAGTTTGTACATCTGTGTTTGAACGGATTTCTAAAAACGATGTACGAAAAGCACTTGAGTGCCTGAGTCTAGGCAAACGAGCTGCGTTTGAACACCGACATCCTATCTATACGACACCATTTAGTTGACAGGGGCATTGATCTCTCTGTGGCCAGTTGCTGGTATGCCTTCACGCAATAGAGTCTTTTTATTATTTGAATCGGGCACCTGTGACTGATAATTGGATAACATGCAAGCAAACAAATCATCTGAATACGAGTCGACGAAAGTACTCGGAGCGGTCTGTTACAATTCGTTCTACCGCCACGGTAATCCTTTTTCGGGAGAGTGATGAAAACATTTTCGAAATAATGCGCCTCATTTTCAGGCGACTTTCGTCGTTCATTATTCAGTCATGTTCCAGTCTTCGCAGATCACCCCTAATTAGCGTATCGAACGTCCTGCGATCCCAGTTCTTGCCTGATCGAGTCTATATTCTTGAAAGCCGATGTAATAAGAGTCTGTGAATCGATTACTTTGTCATCGGAACAATCCTATTTCTATTTTGATAGGCCATCTCTGTGTTTCGAGTGTACGTCCGGTACGTCCGGCATCATACAGATGGCTGGCTGCCCCTCAGAACGAAACGTACTGTATTGATGCCCTGTGGGTTCGAATCTAGACCACAACAATCCCTATGATTAGCAGACGGATACGCTACCCACTAAGCCATCACCATGGGTAACAGATCGTCAGCCTAGGGGGAAACGAATGCTGCACGACGCAGCGTGATTCTTGTTGTATTGCCCAGTACTATATATTATCAAGGGGGCGCCGCGTTGTGCGATGTACTTATCCTAAAAATCTAATTAGTTTTTTTAAAAATCACGCTTTACAAGGAGTCTTTTTTGGGAATGCATTTTAGTTAATTCTTGGACGAGTATCAGAGCATCAATTTTAAGGCTAGGTATAGTGCTATCTCATAACGGAACGAGCAGTAATCGTTATACTAATAGCAGGTAGATTTACGTTGTGAGTCACGCCAGATCTTTAATTAAGATTTGATTAAAGTCGTTCGTATTGATCAATTGTTATCCATTATTGGTTCTGCATTTCGCTTCGAAATGACTGGACCGTCAGGAAGCGCTAAAAAGACCCATTAACAAACTTATCCGATCTTCATCAGCTATAAGGCTGCGTTTATGGCTCCCCTGCAGCAACCCGCGCCTCTGTTCTTGATGTGCCATTATACGATCGGCATCACAGGCAGCCGAGTCAAACAGTGTGACCGTTTACCGCAATTCTGAAACAGATGACGTATCGTCAATTGCGTCGAAATGATGGCCTACGTGGCTACGGGGATGCATCCCCAAAGCCGAGTCGCTCACAACTTTTGGTACACTAGCGCTACCAACCGATAGAGAGCGCTACAGGGTGTCGCCGTATACTAGTTAATATATGAATTACTTCACGCCAATAGGGAAATTCAACGCAAGGGATCAAGACTTGCTGACCGGCAACGTGCGTACGAAAATTGAAATTAACTGATCAACCAACCGAATGACACGGCTCGGGACGCATCACACGTGGTATAGTTTCAGTCAGTGAAAGAAAGCTTCAATGATCAAGTATTCGTCAGAGATGATCTAAAAGTTTCGGACAACAACTTTGTTCTGGCCTAAGTTATGCGGAGCTCAGGAAAGCTACACGACAGTTAGACTGCATCGCCAGACAGGGGTTGGCTACGAACTTCTATTCGGGAAGATGCCTGTAGAAAAAATCGGATATCAGAAACATCTGGCACAGGATTCAACCGTGCATCATTTTCTCTAAATAGCACACAGCGAAGACCGTTCTACGGGCCAGTGAAATCAATTAGTTATCCAGTTGGCTTCTTACTAGCTTCCGTTCAATATTGCCTGCTCAACAGAAACCCGAGTTCGAATCGCCGACCTCTATTTAGCCATGCACTTATTTAGCCATGTTCAAGAGTTTCCTTTGCTGTAGGCGAGCCTTAGATGTCACCTTGTCGTTGTGCAAAATTAAAATTTGTACTTACTGTGCTGTATAATAAACATGTTTGTTTAAGTAAACAAACAAATTTATAAAGGGATACACGTAAGCAACATGGCTTGATCTCCTCAAATAACGTACAAATCTTGCTTCGAATAAATAAGTATCTTCTTAATCAATCCCATGTCATGTTTTCCATTTCGTCGATTATCTCTCATATATATTGTCCTCGTGATGTACCACAATGGGTAACGTGTTTGTTTGTTAAACTTAAAAACAACGGGCGGTCTAAATCGGAGCATGTATACGCTTCGTTTCGTGCTGAGGAGCCGGCTCTCTGAAGTGATGCTTAATGGCCCAAGTGCCGGATGTCAGATATGTAAAATTAACCAAATTTCAGAACAAAAAAACATTTGCCAAACCCAAATACATTTCTTCTATGTTATACGACTTCAAAGACGTGTGCTCGACTTGGACTTTGGAAGGTTACACAGTCCTATAGAGGACTAAGCCAAGTTGCATGTTTGCGCAAGCATTTTATGAAAAGTTGGGTTCTAGGGTACGTAAGTTCTGTGCAGTGTCCGTGTAGCTGTTTGGGCGATTAAACTTCTGTCCAAAGGGGGTTGGTTCAATGGTACGAGCCCCACCCACATGGTCAATGTGATTAGATAAACAAATAGACAAAATTTTAGTTGTAACAATAATCGATCGGTTGCATACTGCAGCAAAGCTGCAAAAAAGGCAAAGAAAGAGTCGATTGCTAATTTTCCTTGCCATTTTTCATGTAGAAAGAAGCAAACAACTTTTTAGGAAACGTTCTCGGCCAGTCCGCTAAACTTTGGTTAGTCTCGTTTAGGTCTGCATAACTTTTCTACAACCGTTTTTACCTACAGAAGACACATACTTTATTATACATGTATCCTAGTACGCCTATCGAACTCACTCTTAATTAAGGTCTTTATGGTTGACTAAAGTGGCTTCTCGAATCCAGTAAGAAACTCGGTAAGATTATGAGGTTTACTAAGAATACATTACTTTGCATTCAACTATTAGGATGCCAATATTATATGCGATTGACAACTTTTTATATGCCCTCGTCTTGTCTTGACGTCCTAAGAAACCTAGGATTTCTCCCCTAATCCATTTTAATATTTTTAAGTACCTAGGTTTCCTTATAAGGAAGCAAAGCTCAGTGACCATTCTAAAATACATGAGGCCAACAAATCCGTTAATCTTTAATGCGACACATTGAAACACATATGATTTGGTTGTATGCTTAGTATTTGAAACATAGTTGAGCTTGTCTGACAACGTACACAAGAAGGAAAGCATGTCTATAAGCGGTTCTGCAGAATACGTCGAGTTACGTGTGGTGAAAAAACGTAACTACTCCCGTTGAGGTAGGCTCCATTGGTTAGAGTTGGCAAAATCGAGGGCAGCTTCTACACAGCGAAGGCAATCTACAGGGTAGGCGAGTATGAAACACTTGAAATTCAGCTCCTATAATACGTACTTTAGTCAATGCTAGGCACCGTAACTAAACCAGTTAGCTGAAGGTACAGGAATCATGAAGAGTTCTAGCTTTTTTACAACTTCGGAGATTCATTCAAAAGATGAGATCGCAGCTCTATTGACTATTGATTAGCCAAAGGCGATTACCGTTAGGATGCCTGTGAGTCCTAAAATAAAACCTGTGCTTTCATGGAAGCCACAATTTAATGCCTTTCCTGACGGAAACAGCTAATTCTCAAGAGGTTATTTTTACTTATAACCGAAAAACTGCCACTAGCTGGGTTGTCATTAATTCCAATTAGAAATACAATCAATGAGCCATATTTTTTCCAGTTATTCCTTCCATGCTAAGCATTGTAACAGAATATTATCTAGTAGAATGTTTTTTTCCGCAGCATAAGAGCATCATTCGTATTCGGCTGCCAGCATCGGATTCAAGTCCAGATTGCCACCAGATCTTCTTATTTTTGCCGGAAATTTCAGGTTGCTTTAAATGTCCTCTTCTTCTACCTTTGCCCAATAAAGGTTCCTGGATGGAACTTGCGATAAAGAAATGTAATACATTTATCTTCTGCGTAAACATACGTGAGTGTTACGTGTCGACACCCTGTGCGCTTGTTTCGAGGAGTTGTCCAAACGTACACTGAAGGGTTCTATTACCAATAAATTATTGCGTATTAGCTAATAATAATGTAGGCCTTTGCGGAGCAGAGGTCCTGCGCGAGTAGCAGCAGCATTACGAGCGCCTCGGGCCTCGAAAGTTCTTATCTCATCATTTGACAACAACAACGGATTTTTTTGTAGTTGTTCTGGCCAATTCTTCTGCTTGCCCGTGAAAACGGTGAAGATATGACAGTTAGAGAACTTCAACAAATACACCGTGAGTGCGTCCATTTGATAACAATTGTAGTAATGTCATCAAAATACATAGTGCGTAAGCGAATCTTAAGTACTAGGGCAAAACAGTAACAGAAAAATATGCATTTTTTCTTCTTATAAACTTATTACAAATGCACACACACACACACACACACACACACACACACACTCACACAGACTATAAATAGCTGCTTTATTGAAGAGGATTTAATTTGACTAGCCTTACTCTTCGATACCGCAGGTCAAGTATCAAGTAGGTAGAAGATTCGGGACTATTTAGGCCAATGCCAAGGCAAGTTTTTTTTAGATATGCAAGGCTAGCTCCATAAAAAAGATGGTCAAAAGAAAATGCGATAGGGAACGTTTTGGCTTATAAACATAGTTAGTATCACGCCGACGTATATCAGCGTGAAACATACGCAATTAATTAAACAATCCTGTGCTCCAGTAATAGATGCCCTTCCGGTTTTAACAGACCCTCGAACTGTCATTTTTGCATATCCAACGTACAGAAACTGTCCTCAGTGACAAACAATATTCTACATTCGTATCATGGATTCTTAGTAGATAATCTTTCATGTACTCTACGTCAATAGAGCTTTCTATACCATTTGAGGCACAAATGCCGCATCGTAAATCTGAAACTCTTTAGAAAAAAGAAAAATGAAGAATCTGATTAAAAACAACATGAGCAAGCTTTTACGTGTCAGATAAAAATGCGTGCGGATGAAGCGTTGGAATAGAATATAGGACATGTGGGTTTTAACAAAGAGCCTCTTGCCGAGATCGAGCGATCACGGTTCATTGTGACACTATACAGACAGCTGAATTTTATCTACATCCATTGTATCCATAAATAATGTCCGGCTGTCGGATGTTCGCCATGTACTTACTTTAACTAAAACCCAATTATTTAACAATATCGTACAGTTATGTTTTTCTACCGGAGGTAGAAGTTGCTGCGTTCATAAATTCCTAAGTTATCAGATATAGAATCGAATGAAAAGGGCGACTTAAGTTTATTGCTTCTTCTTCTTGATAACATTCAGGACCATTTAGGACAGAGCGACTCTATCGAATCAATAAGTTCCCGTCAAATATTTAATAAATGATTCGTAGTCATCTTTACACTTTCTTCACAAATAAACTATTTATCCTGTCAGCCGTACATCCGTTTCCGTGGGCTGACACAGATATATATATATAAATATTTTTTAGAATGGAATCATACGTACACAGACTTGCATTGGCATATGCTAGCGCGGCATACCGGTAAATAATATGGGTCTTCGTAATTCTTTTTTTAATTAATTGTAAGTTGTAGCTGATCATATTCATTAGAGTGCATACACAAACATTGTGTTCTCCGTTATTTCAAACGATGTCTTATCGAACACAAGCTTTATTGCAAAAATTAAAACTATTAAAACCACACCAAAAGACTGTCTTCAAGCCAAAGTCGGCTCTATATATATATATATATTTACATACATGTGATTGATAGACTGGTGGTTGAAATATACGCGCAGTGGCTCTAACGTACCATTTGACTGTTCATACATTTAGGTTTCTAAAGATGTATGTAAGGATTGTACTTCGCAAATCTCGCCTCCACAACGGTGCGTTCATTTCGCTCGAGTTGCTACGCGGTGACCTATATCCTAAAGTAGGTTGTACAAGTACCCTGTTTGTGACCATATGAAAGATTTACTGAAATAATTCGATGTTTGGATACAAAGTAACATTTGCGAACGCCCTGGCCCTTTTCCCCGACGCGTAACGTCCGCGCTATTTCGATTAAGCTAAAAACTGTAAAAAAGGTTTCAGCAACAAGCCAGCAAAGAGATCAGTGTATGGGTCACTTAAGCTGCGAGACTATATTGATTCTCATACAACAGAACTGTCCAGAGATACATATAAAACAGTGAACCTCTAGCTGACAAAGCCACATCTTGCTCAACTCAAGGAACGCGTACAAACAGTGTTTCATAGAGACCTACTATTTGATGTCTGGCTTGAATTCAATTTCTATGTTATTGTTGCGTCCGTATATTCTAGTTTTACTCAAATTTCAGTAGGTTGCTTCCTGACGTCGCTGCTTGCCGACCTCCTTTCTACACCTGCTATTACATTTGTTGTTCTTTTCACTCTACTAGACGGTGCGCGTCGTTAAGGCTTAGTCCTCAATTATTTCAAGCGGCGAACCGTACTCTTCTGTCAACCGGCTTTCTTGATTTTCCACTTTTGACGCTGCAGTTGTCGTGATCGCTACAGCGGTCCCCTACAGTGGTGCGTGACGTCATGACGTTAGGCGTTCATTGCCGTTCTTCTAATGGTTGCGTTTTTTGATGTTAGATGCTCGTTCGTTTTGCGTGCATACAATTTTACTCCGCGGCGGATGCTGCTGCCGCGCAAGGAAAACACGTTTGGGTCCTTTATACCCTCTCTCGCGTCTTGTGTCGTTTATCGCAGCTCCGGTCCTCATCACCCGGTGCGGCACGGACGCTGGCCAGCCGGCTCTCGGCTTTGCACCGTCGAATCAGCGCCACTTTTTCACAGGGCATCTTTTCTGGCAGAGTTGCCCTTACAATACCCAGAATCGTCACGATTGCATCGTATCCAGTTGACGGACCCGACAAGAAAAACCAACTGATTTAGTGGCGTCTGTGTGTGTCTATATATATATGTATGTTGGCATGTGTTGGTTGGCCTGTTGGCAGACGTAAATATGGTCGTGGAGCGTCGTTTAGAAGAATTGCCGAGATAGCATCTTTTGTTTCGTATCAAGTCGATGTGATTTGATGGCCGCTGCTTTTCTGGCTGCTTAGCGTTTGATCTATCCTTTATTGTATAATATGACTGCGGCCGGACATTCTGACCTGTTGACTGGGACTGAACTTGGATTGGTTAACACCCCTCGTATTTCTAACCGTGTTGGTTTATAAAGCAGACGCCTGCACGCGTCCCGTAAGAGCAGTATTAGTGTTGAGTAAATATGACGTAACCGCTGTATATGTTATGTACAGGCGCGAACTTCATTTCAAGCTGCCTTCATCAGTAGCAGTCGTTTACAGTGGCCTATTATGACAGGAGCGGTAGTAGAGCATCGGTGGGGTGTGAAGCGACGCAATTGTTGACTTTGCTATTCTTCGCTGATTTTTCTTTTATTTTGCAGAGACGCGCACTCGACGCGAACGACGCTGGGTGACGGCCCAGCCGGCCACCAAACGTTGATCAATCAATTTCGATCAGTTCGCATAGCGGCGTGGAGGAGGCCGTTGTATCTGAAAAAAAAGCTGTTATTTTGTGAGTAAAACCTGGTGTTGTTTAGTTAATCACTTCGCACCCGATTACTGTGCTATGAAGACCTTCAGTGACTACAGCTGCGTTTTGCTTGGGAGCATAGTTCTTAGTGTCGCAGTCGGACAGAGTTTCACGTTTCGGGAAACTCAAAGTACCGAGAGACCAGTTGTTGGACAATATTTTTATGGCAGTGGATTTGGTCAACAACAATATTTCGGACAAAATGTACCCAGCATAGCAACTCCGATTGAACAGAGGCGGGATAATCCCAATGATCCATACAACCAAGGTGGCATGTTACCAAATCTAGGCCCGATTCAAAATGGAGGTGTACAGAAGGATCCCCCAGCACCTGATGATGTTCCTCCTGGTCAGTGTATTTGTGTGCCATTCTACCAATGCACCCAGGGGCACATCAATGATGACGGGTCAGGGATTCTCGATGCACGAACTAAAAGCCCACCCCAGAATGAGATTCCGCTCGATGGTCTGCTCGGTGGTGACGAGAACTGCCCCGGGATTGATCAACTATGCTGCAAGGAACCTAGGGGAGCTCACGAAACGAGCGACATTACTTTTTCATGCGGTATACGTAATGACAACGGACTCAACAGTCGGATCCTACAGAAGCATGCCAAAGGGGAAGCAGAGTTTGGTGAATGGCCTTGGCAAGCGGCTGTTCTAAAGAACATAAATGGACAAGTTCACTTTGAGTGTGGAGGTACCCTAATCAGCAGTCGTCACGTCCTTACTGTGGCCCATTGTGTATACAAGTCACAGGCTTCGGGCATACCTTTGGTGGTACGTCTCGGAGAGTGGGACACAAAGAGCGAAGTCGAATTCTACCGCCATGCCGACTACCTCGTCAAGAATATTATCATCCACCCTAACTTCCGCAACGCTTCCCTTTGGAACGATATTGCCGTACTCGAAGTGGACGGTCCCATACAATTCCAACCGCATATTCAGCCTATTTGCCTACCCAATCCAGGCGAATCATACGAGGGCCATGACTGTATCGTGACTGGCTGGGGTAAGAACTCCTACCGTAGTGGAAGCTATTCGAATATCATGAAAGAGGTCAAAGTGCCTGTTATCGAGAACGTTAACTGCCAGCAGAAGCTTCGACGGACACGACTCGGACCTTACTTTAAGCTGTTCGAGGGTTTCATTTGTGCTGGAAGTCAAGAAGGTGAAGATTCGTGCAAAGGTGATGGTGGGGGTCCCCTATCATGCTATCGTCATGACGGTCGGTACGCGCTGGCCGGCCTCGTCTCGTGGGGTATTGATTGTGGTTCGAGGGACGTTCCCGGCGTTTACGTGCGTGTTACGCGTTACTTAGACTGGATTGCCGAAGTGACTGGAAAACCCATCTCGTCTTTCAACCCCTAGCATATATCCAGATTTCTAGTGCCGCATTACGACAAACTGAGCACAAAGAAAGCGAACATGTGTGTTTCGCACCTCACTGATGCTAGCTTCTGTAACAAAACAAATTACAATCGAGCGAAGGAATGGACGAAACAAGACGGAGAAACCAATAACGAGGCTTAAAGTGTTACCTGTTCCTTATTATTATTATGGTTATTTTAGAGCGAACACATTGTTTTCCTTAAGGAGCGGGTTTTTTCATCGATGTAGATATGACAAGAGCTGTAGCCCTCAAATAGTGAAATATACATAATATTTGATAATAACAATGTTGGTATTACTGCGGATAATAATAAATATTAATTGAAAAAAAATGAACTTTATAAATAGTGTTTTGTGTATAATATCATAAGTATGTATTCATGAGTTCCTGATTTCTAACGAGTCTACAGCTGCTCGTATTAGACCTAAGAAGTACTTCTACATATCTAAATGGTGTCAACGATTTGAAGCCTATCAAATATCTATTTTTATCTATTTATATGGAAAAGACTTATTATCGTTTGGTTCAAAACCAACATTATAGGTTTTATTTAGATAGATCAATGCGTCAGTAGCAGAGACGTTCTATACCAACAGAGTGCCGCCGGCCGGGCCTTAAGTTTCCGTAAAGTGATTCTGTTTTTTTTTTGTCACTTTTGTTGTGCTGTCCTAAACGACAACTGTTTCCTAAACTACACGTTTTACGTGATGACTCCATCTATTAGGATCAATGCATTATTCAATACGTAACTCAGCTAAAACGGACCGGCTCGTCACATGTTTTCGTTTTTGACTAGAAGTGATAAAAAAAAAAAGTCGCACATAGCTTCTTTCTTTCGATGATATTGAATGAGCTTGGGGAGCCACTGCTGTATAATTCTATTGGCATGGCGGCAGACAGCTTATCAATTTGACGTCAACTGTTGCCCTCGTAGCTCACGTACTTCTTTTCCGTGCAGGAGACCATCCCTTTGTCTTGTTCTCTCTGGAAAAAAATGGCGTCCAGTTTCATCTACTCGGCTAGCGACATGCAAGATGCTGCGTGTAGGTAAGTTCGCCAATCTACACAGCGAAATGTACTTATCTGTTTCTTTTGTGTCGCACCCCTCAATCACTCGACGTTCTCAGCGCTTTCGAGGCGGAACAAAGAACTTTTTGTCTCGTCCTGTTGAAGTATTAGTGTCCAGTGGTAATCGTTAGTTGGCCAACGATGTTATCTATTGTGGCACGGCGAACGGCACCTCAAGATAAAACTAGAATAAGCACCAAATGGCCAACATGTCATTTTTTCGTTCAAATAGTTTTTGTTTCTAAATTTATGAGGAAAAGGCAGTGGGATGGAAGTGGGGCGGGGGTGGGGTACAGAGAGATTGTGTTGTTGATGTTTTACTGTATTTCTCTTCAATGTCGTTAGCGATAGTGCCGTTGTTGTAGTCGGTGTCGATGGCAGATAGTCGTATGAATGCTTTCTGGATGCATTGTGCTTTGTGGATGCATTGTGTTAATGTGAAGAGTTGCTGAGTGTTTTTTCTATCTCGAGGAAGCGTCACATGAGTCGGCCTACTGGAAATTCTCCTCATGTATAGACACCTTGAAATTCATTAGAGCGTTACATAGTTATTCTTTTCCGTTGCCGTATTCTGTATTTTTCCTTTTTGTGTGTTATATGCAATCTCATTTTGCGTCTCTGTGAAACTCTTTCTTTCTCATGTTTTTCTCTCTCTCTCTCTCTCTCTCTCTCTCTCTCTCTCTT